>NC_068937.1:111592567-111820067 GCF_016801865.2 Culex pipiens pallens
GCATTAGCTGTCCAATGTTATGAAATAGAGCGAGACAGAGCAGACAAAAACAAAACAAGCAAAACCCTACAAATGATGCAAAAGAGAGCAGAGGTGACTCAAACAAAAAAAAATGCAATGAACTTTCAAGGACGTTGTTGCATTTACCGCTGCTTGTGTGTGTGTGTGTGTGTTTTGGTAAATAAATAGTAGACTCTGATCGTAAACAGGTTTCGACTTGTAGGCAGCAATCCACGTGCGATCTGCGCGGCCAACTTGGATGTTTTCTTCATTTTTTGGTTCGCGCTGTTGGTTTATCGATCCATACACACACATTTTGAAACCGGTGAATGGTGTTTGACTTTTTAAAAATCTTTTATTTATTTTATTTTTTTGAGTAATGTGTTTAAACTCTGTTTTGGCATCATTGCTTTTAGGTTATGTCACATGAAACCTCTTTTCGGGTCAAAATTGTCAATTTTTCACATTAAAGCCAACTTTGTTTAAATTTTTTCTTCTTTTTCTTTATTTACAGAGGCAGCGAGACGAGTGTAGCGACGATCGACGATGGAGGGACAATGTGGGCCAGGCAGCAGCACGCCGTATCGGTGCGGCATGCCTTCAAACAGTACGGCTCAAAGAAGAAACCAAACCAGGTTCTCTCGAACCTGAACATGACAGTAGCCAAAGGAACAATGTGAGTAAATGAGCAAGTTAACACTAATTTTGACAGTTTTTGACTCAGACAAAAATATCTTAAAATTTCCACACGCTAAATTCCAACCTCAGGAACTAATCGCAGCTGATTCAACAACATTCGTTTTGCTAAACCAGCTCGGTTTCCATTCTTGTTAAGTCATAGTTTGCCGGCTCGCAAACGCAAACACGCATAGCTAAGCGCTCTTTTCAAAGATGGTTGCTTATATCATTTTCATGCAATTCATCAGCCATTCAACACGGCATAACAAAAATAACAACAACAACAACAAAAAAACCGGTGAATCCGACACGCACGAGTATTAGTTTCAATTTAGTTTCTTGGTTTTCAAAACGATCGTTCCTTCCGTCCGGCCGGAGACGCCCCACGTCTGTCAAAATCGCTTTATGGTGTTTTGCGAATGAAGTTTGCAGTTTTCGATTCTCGCGCGCTGATCGCCCTGCACATGTAAGCCACGTAAAGTCATACCCCTGGGAACCGGGAATGCCCCAAGGTTTTTTTGCCAAGTGTTTGCTTTAGATGCAGCACGCATGGCCCTTTGAGGTTAGGTTCTAATGCATTTAAGATACCTAAGTACTGATGCAAGCTAATTTTATTTACTGTGAAAAGTGAATAAAATAAAGAATGCTAAAAATGTATCAACAAACAAAGAACTACCTCGTATTTCTCATTGGAATTTAAAAACCAGATTTTCTATTATGAAACTATTTTGAATTGTTCGACTCTTTTAAAATTATAATTTCGATTTCAAAATTAAGTTGTTTCGGCACTTTTGTCAAGCCAGGCTTGATTAAAAAATGTCGAAATTATTTTTTTTTGAATTCATATCGAAACGTAAAATTTTAGATTGCAAAATGTTGGAGATTTTCTCAGGATATTTTTTTTATTTTCAAGAAATTTCTTGAATGGATCAAAAAATGTATGCAAAGTTAGAAAATTTCAAATTGTAATTAAATATTTGGGCAAGTTCCATTGATTTTTTCACATTCTTGTTAAAACAAATTTAGGCCGTTGCAATTTTTTTGAAAGTTTATGTCCCCCCGCCCCCTCTTCAAAATTGGTCCAAACAATCAGGGGGAAAAAAATATTGAAAAAAAAACTTGAAAATTTAAATGGAAGTAGAAGTCTAATCAACTGAAAAAATCTAAATTGCCCTGTTCTGCATTTTAGCATGTTTGGGCTTATGGAAACATTTTTTTTAATTTCAATTGTTGAAACCAGGGCCTGTAATTTCAACTTTTTTACTTTTTCTAAACACAAAAATAGTTTCTATAGTTTCAGCATTCTTCCAAACATGGCTATTTCTTAAAACAATTTAAAAAAATAATTTCATTTTTTCATGTATTTTACAAACCAAGAATTTGATGTTATATATTTTTTTTCCTTTAGTAGATTTACTCGATTCTAAAACCACCCGCAAACTCTGTTCCCAACTTTGAATCAGCTGTTGAAAGGTAGTCCACATCTCAGCTTAGGATAGTAACTTCACAAAAAGAATGCTTAAAAAATTTAATAAATGAAATGAAATGAAAATGATTTTTAAAGCAGAAAAAAAACTTTCTATGTCATGGCGAAATGACTTTCGGTGAAATGTACCAGTTCTAAAGATTTTAACTTCTAAAATTTGACTTTTTGGCTGGATTGTATTGGTGTTCTGAGCTATGAGTTGTACTGGTATAACATTTAATTTAATCTTGAGTGGTGTAAGTAAAGTACATTTTACAAGGAAAAATCAAATTTTCAATTTACATTAAATTTGAATCACTCTCACACTGATCTTAGGAAGCCAACGAAAAAAGAAAGTGTAATGAAAAAGTTCTCCAGAACTTGTATCAGCTGACTTTCCCACATAACAACACATAACAACGAGTACAAAAAAAAACTCCCGTTACAAAAGTCACTGATTCAATTTCAATATTTAGCATGCACTAAAAAAATCTGGGTGAAACTCAACACCTCACTTCCAATGGCTAGCTCAGCAACACTAATTAACTCGCGGGTCTCTCTAGGGTGGTACTGCAGTGAAGGTCACAAGGTGAAAAATTTCTCGCCGCTTTAATGAGCCGCTCGCGTTGAGCCAGTAAGACTCCAACTTTTAGTAAGTGCCTTGTTAGAGCTCACTGACGACTGCATTTGCTTAATTTAAGCCGAGTGCGCTAGCTCGTGGTGAAAAGGTACATTCTACTATAATTGTTTGTTGCTGTTGCTGTCGAGAAGCAAATCCGAGAAAAATATTTGAAAACGTAGCTCGAAGATTACCGGATTGAGTTTGTACTAGCGATTGCTACGAAAGTTTCTTGAAGTTGGAATTTTCTGCCTAGGGCTAAAAATGGCATTTAAATTGACAGTTGAATCACTCAGCAAATAATATTCTATAACAACTCCAGTATGGCACAATAACTAGCTCAAACAAGTCGCGCACAGATCGCTGGAAGTGATCTATTTTTAGCCCTGTCCAGGTACTTTTCCAAAGCCGCTGCTCGCTTGTTGCGTCCCATTTCCATCTGAATCAGCTTGTTTACATCGCGCGGCGACGTCTAGTGTGCGACGCGGATATAATGGAACCCTAATCTGGAAAGTCCGTTCGTTACGCCCTAATCGATTATTTCCCATCGACACGCTAGGCAGCGGTAGCTGTAAACTCAATTTAGATGTTAACTGCAAACCCACATTGTTTGTTATGACGTGTGTCAATCAGCGCCGTGCGCTTTGACAATTAGTTTTATAGCAAACGAGCGCGCCATTATGGCAACAACTCTGTTGCCAGCTTGAAGCGGTGACCAAACGGGAAGCTAATTTTGCACTCGAGGAAGTGACAGCGGGTAATTTTGCACGCATGGCCTGCTGCGCTACCGTTTTGCGGTTTCCCACGCATCACTTTTTCTCCTCCGTCAGTCAGTGGTCAGGGAAATTGCTTTTCCTCTTGCGGTTTGCCGCCATGACAGGCTGAGTGATTCAGATGATGGATGTGACGCTATGCAGCCATTTTGTCGCGTATTGGTGCGTGACCTGAACCACAACAGCGAGCTGGTCACGAGCTAGGAAGTGTTGATGTAATGAAGCGGTTTTATCACCTGGGTCATGTCAAAATGTGCAAAGTTTAACCTACGATCGTGGTTCGGGGGTGGCGGCCATTATGGCGAGCTGTCATTACTTTCTGCGCGCGTGAAGGTTAAGCGCCTGTCAACGTTGTGCGCGTGACCATTTTAGGACATAATGAGCAATAAAAGTGATGATCGCTGACAATCGCTGCGGCATTAGACATTCCGGTCAGAAGATTCTCGCGAGACGCAGACCTCCCGGTGCGGGCTATTTTCGGTCAAGAAGGACCGTGGACGTGACTGGACTCGCCAAACGGTTTGGCTTTGATTGTTTGGATACAAACCTTTTCTTCGATTATTTCGTTGCAGTTATGGACTTTTAGGAGCATCCGGTTGCGGCAAGACGACACTTTTATCATGTATAGTGGGACGAAAGCGGCTGAATCAGGGAGAGATTTGGGTGCTGGGTGGGAAACCAGGGACAAAAGGTTGGTTTGAGTAGGTTTTTTTTTGTCGAACGATTGGTCTAACCTTTGCATTGCAGGATCTGGGGTGCCGGGAAAGCGCGTAGGTTACATGCCACAGGAGATCGCCCTGTACGGCGAGTTCTCCATCCGGGAGACCATGATGTACTTCGGCTGGATCTTCGGCATGCAGACGACTGAGATCCGCGAGCGGTTACAGTTCTTGCTCAACTTTCTGGATCTGCCGTCGGAGTCGCGACTGGTGAAGAATCTGAGGTATGTCTGAGGAAAAGGTTCCTGTTTGGAACGATCGGTTGACTAATGGAAGTACTTTGCAGTGGTGGCCAGCAGAGACGAGTGTCGTTTGCCGTCGCCCTGATGCACGACCCGGAGCTGCTGATCCTGGACGAACCCACCGTCGGTGTCGATCCATTACTTAGGCAAAGTATATGGAATCATCTGGTGCACATTACCAAGGCTGGCCAGAAGACGGTCATCATCACCACACATTACATCGAGGAGGCCCGGCAAGCGCACACGGTAAGCTTCCGCGACGGCACAGCTCTACCCTAACCAACAACTAACAACGAACCTCTTTTCTCTAGATCGGTCTGATGCGATCGGGGCGCCTGCTGGCGGAGGAATCTCCAGCCTGTCTGCTGTCGATGTACCGCTGCAGTAGTCTGGAGGATGTCTTCTTGAAGCTGTCCCGCAAGCAAGGACAACAGAATGCCGCCCCTGCTGAGCTCAACATAAGGTACGTCAATCTGGAGGGCACAGCCCTATCGAACCGTGTTTGAACTCACTTCTTCTTCCCTTTTGCAGCAATAACATTTCGCTGTCCGCGCTCGCGTTCGGCAAGGCCAAGGACAACCCCGTCTACGTGAGTCAGGAGAGCGGCGTCGTCGGGTTAAACTTCCATCAAAGTAAAGAAGTACTCATTAGTGATACCAACGGTTCGACGTACGCAGTAAGTACCTCCGCGTAGGAAAAGGTAGCAAGCAGTGTCGGTAACCTCTAACAGCTCGCTTCTCCCCAGATCAACGGTCTAAACGGGTCGGCACCGGGAGTGATCAGCCAGGCGGTGGAGTGCGATGATTGTGGGGATTGCGGTTCGGATTGCATGCAGGTGGGTTCGATAGATCCAGGAGGTCACACAAGCTATGTGGAATCTAATCCATTTTATCTCCATTTACTCTTCCCGAGCAACAGCTTACGACGCGGGGTAAAATGAAGGCGCTTCTGGTGAAGAACTTCCTGCGGATGTGGCGAAACGTGGGCGTAATGTTGTTCATCTTTGCCCTGCCAGTGATGCAGGTGATTCTGTTTTGTTTGGCGATTGGACGTGACCCGACGAACCTACCGATGGCGATTGTGAACGGTGAAATGAACGCGACCAACATGGGCGACTGCTACTTCGATGCCGGCTGCAGCTTCACGAACCTTTCCTGTAGATACCTGAGTCATTTGAACGAGACGATAGTGAAAAATTACTACCCCGATCTGGACTCGGCCACAGAAGCAGTGCGGTTGGGCAACGCCTGGGGTGCGCTCTACTTCACGGAAAACTTCACCGATGCTCTGGTTGCACGAATTGCGCTTGGTATGTGGGCTGTGCCTTGCGTGGATTGAACGCACCCATTTCATTCATTGAACGCACCCTTTCTACTATGCAGGCCGAGACGCGGACGACGAAACGCTGGACCAGTCGGAGATTCGGGTGTGGCTTGACATGTCCAACCAGCAGATCGGTATCATGCTCAACAGGGACTTGCAGGTAGCGTACCGGAATTTTGCCCAGGAGCTGCTGCGAGTTTGCGACAACAACCCCAAGCTGGGCGATGTGCCAATTCAGTTCAAGGACCCGATCTACGGTACGAACGACCCGTCGTTTACGGACTTTGTGGCACCGGGAGTTATTCTGACGTAAGTTTTGCCGGCACAGATCTACATATTTGATGCTAACGCTAACGTCTTTCACAGTATCGTCTTCTTCTTGGCTGTTGCCCTGACATCGTCGGCGTTGATCATCGAGCGAACGGAAGGCCTGCTGGACAGATCGTGGGTTGCCGGAGTGTCGCCTGGAGAGATTCTGTGCTCGCACGTCGTCACTCAGTTTGTGGTGATGTGTGGCCAAACGGCGCTGGTTTTACTCTTCATGATCGTAGTCTTTGGCGTGACGAATAACGGAGAGATCGTGTGGATCGTTCTGCTGACCATTCTGCAGGGTCTGTGCGGTATGTGCTTCGGATTCGTGATTTCCGCCATCTGCGAACTGGAACGGAACGCCATCCAGCTGGCGCTGGGTTCGTTCTATCCGACGTTGCTGCTCTCCGGAGTGATCTGGCCGATCGAGGGTATGCCACTGGTGCTACGGTACGTGTCGCTGTGCCTTCCGCTGACCTTGGCCACCTCGTCGCTGCGATCGATTCTGACCCGCGGCTGGAGTATACTGGACGAGGACGTGTACATGGGCTTTGCCGCGACGCTCATTTGGATCGCACTCTTCCTGGTGGTCACGATGATCGTCCTTAAGCTCAAGCGAGGCTAGAGCTCGTACTGTAGGATTTTGTGTTTGTTTAGGAATCATTATTTATATGAGAGCGCTTTCACACCCCGGCACTCAACATACCATCATCACGCTTTGTGTCGGTGCACATAATCTTATGCTTTGTAAATTTCATCTTGGAAGACGTATACAATTCCAAAAAATGGGGCAAGCTGCTACAAAGTGCCCCTAACATTGACTGGGAGCGAGGAACATGTCCTCAAACTTACCATAGTTTTGCTTCCCTGCGTTCACCGCAACCGCTGTGCCCAGAAGGCACAGCTCTACCACAGCGCACCACATTGAACGCACCCACCACACGCACACTCTTTCGACTTAGGACTTTAGCACGTAAGCACAACCCTGCTGCTGCTGCTTCGGAGTGGTGAACCTAATCCGTCCCTCTTCCCCGAACACCCCTTTCTCACCCTCGTACTCTATTTCGGTTCATTGTTTATGTGACCAAACTTAATTTGCTCAATTTTAAGACGTAATTAACGCCTCCGACTTTCGAGTTGGTCCACATTGACCGCACACTGCACGAACAAGCACAATAGAAAAACCTTAAAGTGTGCCAGCCCTCGTTCTCGCGAAAGTGACGGAACGAAACAAACACACACACATGTATCAGAAGAAACAAAAGCAAACCAATAGTTTTCAAACGAAAGGAAAGAAAAATCGAAGAAAACAATGATTGAACTGTGATTATAACTTTTTTTTTTCTTTTTTTTATATACGAATAATACCTGTTAGACCATTTTATACGCTAACAACGAAGAGGAATGACCCCTTTTCTGCGCGTGTAGGGAAAGATTTATAATATTACGCGGAAGGATGAAGGAGAAGAAAGAAAAAAAAAACCATAGACTTAAACAGTGTAAAACAAGCAATGAGGATTTTGTAATTTTTGTTCTTGGTGACATTTTCCGCCGAGTGTACGCGGAGGAGCAGGATGAAAACAATTTCATTAGATTTTGTTGTTTTGTGTAAAAAATGTAGGAATTTAATGTTACAAGCGGCGGAGAAACATCACCATCAGAACCATCAAACATGCATGGCATATGTAATCTAGTTTTTATATTTTGTGAAGGGTTTAATGAAAGTGAAAAGATACAAAAAAAAATCGCAAAAATAAGCAATCCATCCATAGCTGTAATTTGTTACTGTCCCGCCCCTCCTCCTCCGTCTCACTTTTCCCCTCCTGTCTAATGCAGTGTCGTGGAACCTGTCTAACCTGATTATTTGCTACGCAAGTCCTGGCTTTGGGCTGCGCCGCAAGTGTTGCTAACCTTAATATATAAACTAGGCGGTTTTATGACAGTGGACTTGATTTATATTTTGTTTTTGAAAATTTAGGGCAAAAACTGACACACACAAAAACATAACTGGAACGTTATTGACGAACGGACAACTTTAGGCGAAAGGGAGTAAGAAAACGACACATTTTGTAAGAAGGATCGTGAATAAAGTAAACATAAAAATTAAAGTGGTGCCTGGTGTTGTTAAATATTTCTGATGACAGTTTCCCTTTTAAAATGAGGAACGTTTGCCTTCGCTACAGCAATCCGATTTTGACTTTTGGTTTACTTGCATTTGCGTAGCGTGCGCGTTTGCTTGACATTCTACCGAAATCCCGATCACTTCCATCACGACTGCATTCAAACGAATGCTGTCACCACGCAGCAACGCACTAGCGAGAAAGGGAGAACTAAGAAGGAATAAAAACATGCGGCTTCGGATCGGGCGGCTGCTTGAGTGTTGAGCTCGGTTTAATTCGTTTCAACTTCGTGTGCGTTCACTGACGGTCACTTCGTAATGACGATCAGGCGCTGTGAGTGTACATTCAAGTTTCGTTGGCGATGATGAATACTGACTGAAAGCACTTTCAAATGTCTGATCATCACAATAAGTGATTACTTTTAAAGACCTCAGTACAATTAATTGCGATTGAACACAGTTTAGAGTGTTGATGTACAGCACGCAGAAAAATAAGGCATATTTGAATCAACAAAATGTTTTGTTGATTTGAAATCAAGATTTTTGTTGAATCAACGCTAAACGTCAAAGCAACTTTTTCAAAACAACAAAAGATTTTTGTAGAATTGAGAAAATCATGGTTTGTTTCAACGCAAAATCGGCGTTAATTATATTCAACAAAAAATTTGTTGAATCAAACCTCGTACAGGCTGATTCTACAAAATATTTTTCTGCGTGAGTGAGTAGATTTGACAGTTCACGCGAGAACGTGAAATAAGACAAAGACACGATCAGAATGTGTACGATCGAGAAAGGAACAGATGAAGCTGTTAGATTTATTGAGATGTATGAAAATGTTACAACACTAAGTTTCTAAATTTCCGCACTCAACACACGGCATCGCCGTACGTCGACTGATCGAGCACGGTTCGGCTTGAGCAGAACAAATCTGCCACGATCACCCGCGAGTGAAAGGAAATGATGCGCAGATCTCCAACCGGCGAAACCTGCAGCGAATTGGCCAGTGCGTCCGTGCTCCGCACTCCCAGCAGTGGATGGCTCGGTCCCACCGGACTCCGTAGCTCGCCGGTAATTGGGTTGTACGGGTTACAGCGAGCTCGCGCCAAAATGCACGATGTCGCGTTGACGTAGAACCCGACCCGCTGGGACTCAATGTTCAGGTCCTTGTTGTTGAGCGTCTGCAAGATGCACTGGTTGATCAGCGAGTTGGCGTTGGTACGCCGTACGCACTGGACAAACTCGCAGTAGCCGGTGAAGCAGTTGGTCCCGAGGGTCGGTGCCGTCGTCGGACGCATTCCGGTGGTGATGGCCTGGGAAAAAAAAACAACGTAAAGAAATGTTCCAAAGTCTACACCCCTCTAACTATCCACCGCCAACCCAGCTGCGCAAAGGGCGTAGCTACCGTTCATCAGGTACAACGTGGCGCACTGACTGATGGCCAGCAGCTGGGTTTGACCCGCCGGGAGTACTCCGGCCCGGAAGAAGCACCCGTAGCACGCGTCCCGCGACGTTATCGACATGGTCTGGGTGGCGTTGCACAGCAGGTTGAACAGCGATAGGAGTTTGTTGTTGTTGGCGGCGCAGACGGGACTCTCGTCAGACCATGGCGTGATGTACTTTAGCCCGTTGACGGTGGCGGCTACGATCAGAAGGGTCATGGCAAGTTTTTTGAGGAGCGCCATTTTGGGTGAGGTGTGACCACTGGGAGGTT
Source organism: Culex pipiens pallens (assembly GCF_016801865.2). Taxonomy (NCBI): domain Eukaryota; kingdom Metazoa; phylum Arthropoda; class Insecta; order Diptera; family Culicidae; genus Culex; species Culex pipiens. Next base: position 111,602,526 of record NC_068937.1, read on the forward strand.
CAACGATCGACTGGTGGCTTGCGTTGGACGCAAGTCAGAATGGGATGATTGCCATCGTTATTAAATTAACCGGTCAGTCATTCTGGCGTAGGTGACAATGAGGTAACGAAAGCATCCGGAAGTGCTGAGTTATGCTGCGACAGGTGCTGATAATAATGGGTTGCGTTCGACACGCTGTTATGATTTCACTTTCACTCTTGTAGTCTCGGTGTGATGTTACGTGAGAAAAGAGTGATTTATTAGGCGAACATAAACTGATTCATTGTGAAAAAATTCAAATGTATTCAAAAATATGAACTAACTCACAATGTTCAATTGATTGAAAAATGTCAGTAGGAATTAACAAGCAAGAACCGAATACTTGATCTGTCAGACTTAAGAGAATTTTCTCTATTATTTCATTGGTATCAAAGATTAAATTTGGTGTTATCCTGATCTTGATGAAAATAGATCAATTTTTTGCTAAATATTCAAGTTTATGCTATTGCGCCTACTCACCATTATTGATCTAATGATTTCAATAATGATATTGATTTTTGTCAATGCTTTCATCACGGGATTATTTGGGACGAAATTCTTAGGATTTTTCTGAAACCGAAAAATCTTGAATCTCGGTTTTCCCGGAAGTAATAAAATAAATGCAGGAGTCAGGATATTAAGATTTTTTCTGAAAACAGTGGAACAATTGAATATTTACTAATCAACAGGATTTTAAAATTTTATTGAGCATTAGATTGGCTTAGGGGAGAGTGGGGAGACTTGATCCCCGGGGAGACTTGATCCCAAGCCTGTATCTCGTCAGCATGTGGGTAAAACAATTAGCTTTGTTCTAGAAAGTTGTTGTTACGTTTTTTAATAATTTTTAAATTCGTAATAATTTGGGTTTTGAAGTGATCAACCCCCGGTGGTTGGTCACTTTTTCGTTTGACACTTTTTTAAGTTTGTACCCCGTTGGTTGGTCAAAGTCAAACTAAAAAGTGACGAACTGTCACTTTTTACATGGCGTTCTCGCACACTATCAAAACAAACGTTTGGTAGAGTGTGTGAACTCCGTGTAAGAGAGGTGTCAAACTAAAAAAAGACCCCGTTCGTTTGACAACAGATGGTGTCATACCATCGGGGTTGGAGTGTATTGTTATTCTTCTTTTGTTAACGACATTTGGGGTGAATCTGGACGAATATAACGAATGGAGCACCCTATTCGAGTGGTAGAAATGACAGTGGTCCCATAAGGGACCATCCACAAACCACATGAACACTTTTTTGGAATTCTCTTGTCTGATCACGCCTTCCGTCGGATGGGGAAGTAAATGTTGGCCCGGACTAAGCTAAAGGTTAGGTTGTTAGCTCAGTCCGGGTGTAGGAGTCGTCTCCCTGGGTCCTGCCTCGGTGGAGTCGCTGGTAGGCAGTTGGACTTACAATCCAAAGGTCGTCAGTTCGAATCCCGGGGTGGATGAAGGCTTAGGTGTAAAAAGCCTTCGAACACCTAGTTTCGAGTAAGAGTCTCGCAATCGAAAACGCCAAGGCAGCGAATAATTTGATTCGATAATTTAATTGGTCAGGAGTAAAAAAGACGATGACAGGCCCGAAGCCAAGGGGTGGGCGAAGTGCGAAGCATTCAGCGAAAACTGTATCATCAACAGACCCAAAATGATTCAAAACAAGTCACTTCAGCAACAACAAATATGTCACGCTTGAGCTTGAAAGAAGCCTTCACGTTACGCATTCTGTCTTTTAAGCACCAAGATAAGCACTTATATGCAAAAGACCTTGTGTTACGCGTCACGAGGGGGGGGGGGGGTAATGAACGCTCCCATAGAAGGATTAGCGCTCATGGGGGAAGACACTTTCAAGATTTTTATCATGAATGACATCTCCGCAACGGATTGATTGAAATTTGTTTACTTCGCTAGTTCCACTAGTCACCACCTGCTAGGCAAATGACGCTATTCTTACCTTGCATGCGCTGTTTTCATATCTGTCCATTCCCTCGTTTCTTGTTTTGTTTTGATTATGTTGCTTTCTGGACGACTTGTTGATGCTAGTTACACCAAATAAAATTTATATTTTCGTTTTACCAAAAAATCATCAATTTCCTATTTTATTTGAATTTGTACAGTCATATCAACATTCAAGTTGATTCAGTAATTTCATTGAAATTCATCTAAATTAAAACACATATTTTATGGTGTCAAAACATGCCTCCCCTCAATATGAGGGGTGGGACACGAAGTAAACAGCTGATGAAAACGTAAACATTCCACCAGCACATGCGCACACACATTCGGCTTCGAAACGTCATTTGTCATAACAAACAAACAAAAAAGGAATAATTCGAAAACATTCAATGATGCGTCATCATCAGCTGTCACGCCCGCCCGTCATTGAATGTTATCATTCAGATAGATACTTTCTCGTTTTGCAAGGTGTAACAGTGGCAAAACATTAGTCATTGAGGCGTTTCTATTTTCTCGGTGTGGGTTATTGTAGTTTGTGCCGCGTAGTGGCGTCACACTTGACTATTGTGGTTTGATTGTAATTGGGGGTTGTCCAGCCCCAACCGTTGAAAGTGACCATCGAAATGGACAAGTTGTCGGTGTTTAGCAGCTTGCAGAAATCGATCGATACTCTCAAGGCAACGGGATGCAGGTGAGAAAAAATTAGTTGATTAAGGGTTGGCAATTGTTAATTTCGGCATATTCCGCTTTAGTTCCAAGGAGAAAATTCACCACTTTGGGTTGATCAGCGAGTCGATCGTGTCGGTGAGGTCGGGCGTTGGAAGTGCCAACTTCCAGAACCACCTCAGTTCGGCTGTCGAATGTTTGCTGGCGTTTTGTGAGGAGTCGGACTCGGGGGTTCGGATGAGTGCGGAAGAGAACTTGAACAAGATTGTTCGATTTTGCGAGGGGAACGGAAGTATCGTTCGGGTTCAGATTGATTTGTACCACGAGATAAAAAAGAACGGTAATGAGCGATCGCTGCGAATCAGTTTGGCCCTGTTTGGCCATTACTGCGGAGCTATCAAGCAGCGAAAGGGTAAAACTTTCGCGCAGAATCTACTGCCGAGTATTTACGCGATTTCGAAACGATCCGAGACTCAGGTTCTAGAGAGTTTGAGCACCTTTTTAAAGGTGTTCACCGAACGTTTGGAATGCTACATGACCGATGGAGAAGTGCTGAAGATGACGGAAGTTTTCGTCGAGGATCTGGCAGCCGAGTGTGCCACCAAGCGACGTTGTGCCGCGCAGAACATCGATTACTTCATAGCGGGGTCACGGTGTCCGGAAATATACGCCAACAATGCGTTCAACCGATGCATCGAGATGCTGCTGAAGAACCAAGGACAGAACGCGGCTCTTGGAGTGCTAGCTTGCTTTCGAGGAATTCTGCCGCTGGTACTGAAGCACTCCAGCGTAGAAAAGTCCATCGAAACGCTCGATTTGGTACTCCACTTCTTGAAGGACGGATCTCACAGCGTAATCAACGCAGCCCTCGAGGTCATCAGTGTAATCTTCGGCAATCTACCAGCTGCGGTCAAACAAGTCCTGCTATCCCAAGACGTAGATCACCGAAAGTTCCTGCTGAAGCGCAAAACCCTTAAAAACTCCGTTTTCAAAATCAACCTCAGCGAAAGCATGCTCAGCTCTCGCAAGTCCAGCACCGACGCCCGTATGGACTCCCTGAACCCACGTCACGCCGGAATGTCCTTCCTGCAGGTCAGCTCGACCCCTACAAAGTTCACTCCCGGCGACGACAAATCGCTCGCGTCCGCGTCCGACTTCGAGCTAGACTCGTTCCGCAGCATGGAGTTCGACAACTCGTCCAACTTCAGCCCGGAAAAGGACCCGCGATCCCCGCGATCCACCCAGCCTCCGGACACGATATCGCTGAAAAGTCAAAAATCAACCGATTCCATCGGTTCCTTCATCAACACATTCCTCACCACGAGCACTAGCGCCGGCGAATCGGTTACCAAGTTCTTTCGCAAGTCGTTTGATTCGCCGGTGGCATCGGCTTCGGCGCACCTTCCGTTGGCGGACCAGCACGACGACCTGTCGCTGGAATCGCTGGCCAGCAGCCAGATCTCGATGCAGAGCAGCACGGCGGACACGATCCGGAACGAGCTGCTGCTGGAGGTGGACGACCGTACGGAAACGGTCAGCGAAACGCTCCAGGAGGCGGCAAGGGAGGACGAAGACGAGGACGTGACGGAAGCGGACGAGGTGCGGGCGGAAACGCCGACGACGGCTTCCATTGCGGGGTAAGTTTTGTACGCAGTGTACGCACTTGGTAAGGAACCGGCCATGGAAAGTTTCACCTGGGCAGCAGCGGTAGTGAAGCCAAGCCAAAGAGTGTGAAGAAAAGCCTCAAGAAATCGTTCCTTCTCCTTTGTTCTGCTGTTCGTAAAGCGCCTTTCCATTGGAACTGCGTATCGGCCACCAAACCGAAGTGCGCATCACTACTGCTGCGCAAAAAAAAAAAACTGTGGCGCCGAACAGAAATGTAGTGGTTTGTCGTTAGCGTGTACATCAGCCTGTGGCGCAACAGGCTTTGACAGGTTGCGCTCGTATTTTGATTTTTGTCTGCTTTGGGAGCGTTCTTTTATTACGTAACGCAGTAGGGGGGGAGGGGGGGGGTCGGAGGCCGTGTTACGCTCCATACAAAATTTTTAAAATTTGTATGGAAATTTTGTTACGAGGGGGGGGGGAGGGGGTCTAAAAGTCCGATTTTTCGCGTTACGTAATAAAAGAACGCTCCCTTTCACAACATAAAGTTTGAAAACACGATTCTGTATGTTTTGACAAGATCGCCCACAAAGTTTCCTTTCCACTATGGTTTTTATTTGGTTTTTGTTTACTTACGCGTTGGAATTGTTGACTCGTTTCGTTTAACAGCACTATGTAAACATTCAATGACAGTTCTCCCATGAGACTACTTGCAACGCGGCTCTACTTTGTTCTAGCTGTTTCATTTTTAAATAGAACTGAAACAGACCAGCACTATGTAAACATTCAATGACAGTTCTCCCATGAGACTACTTGCAACGCGGCTCTACTTTGTTCTAGCTGTTTCATTTTTAAATAGAACTGAAACAGACCACCCGCAACGCGGAGTTGCAGTTTTATTTTTCGAGCAGTATTCTGAAACCGAAATAAAACTGCTCGACGAGTTTGTTTCAAACGTGAGACGATTTGGAACTGGAATAGAACTCAGTTTAAAAAAATCAGATATATAGAGATATCCACGTTTACGAGCGAGCATCGTGTTCTAGTTTCATTTCCGCCAGTTCTAAAAATTTAAAAATGCTCGCAATTTGAAACAATGGAGCACTTCCATTCGAGCAGTTTTTGCCTTTTTCTACAATGTATTTCTTATGGAGTGAACTGTCAAAAAATGCTCGACTGCGGGTGCTCCATTACAAAACTTCGCGCTGCAAATAGTCTAAGGAATACATTGAAGAAAAAAGCAAAAACTGCTCGAATGGAAATGCTCCATTTCAATGGAGCACCCGCAGTCGAGCAGTTTTTGACAGTTCGCTTCATAAGAAATACATTTTAGAAAAAAGCAAAAACTGCTCGAATGGAAGTGCTTCATAAAGCACCCGCCGTCGAGCAGTTTTTCCTTTTTTTCTACAATGTATTTTTTACACCCTTACCAAAAATCATGATTTTCTGAGTTCAATGTCCCACTTTTGGGTTGAACTGAAAAAAAAATCGTATGAAAAGTGGGATATTTAACTCAGTAAATCACGATTTTTGGTAAGGGTGTACGGAGCTGTCAAAAACTGCTCAAAGGTGGGTACTCCATTGAGTACAATTTCATTGCACTGTAACATTTCACTAGCTTTTTACTTTATCTTTTTCAAACACTTGCTGAGTTCTGTCATTTAACTCTGAGATGAGAATGACAACTGTCATTTCTGCAGCGACCCCTTACAGTAGAACTTCTGCCAAAGTAGCAAAAAAATTTGCTAAAACACCAAATGAATTTCTAAATTTACGGTTCTCAGATATTTTTGACAGTCATTAGCGTAAATAAACCTGCAGAACAAAGTTTTTGCTTTTGATTTTGAAAAATATCAGCGAAATCCAATTTTCTGCTGATCATCTCTCCTTGCATAGAGTTATCTACGTGCGCATGTATTGCGTGTACGTACACGAAAAAGATTGAGGTTAAATTTTGTACCCGCCAGCAAAACAAATGGGGTGCTAGTGTGCGTGAGCCCGGGCTTAGATAACTCTATTGGGTGTCAGGGGGCTTTTGTAACCCACAACTTCCCTTTCCAGCGCCATGGAAGACATCGTCAACATCGGCGACGCGCCCGTTCCCGAGGACGACGACACCACTCCTTCGCGGGACCTATTCATCGGTACCATCCACGATCAGAACATCCTGGACTACACGGTTCGGCTGATCGCTTCGCGGTTCCTTCTGTCGGGCAACAGCTGTGGCTCCCTCATCCCGGACTCGACCGTGCGCGTATCCGTCAAGGCCATGTCGCTGCTAATCGTAGGCCAGTGCGTTCAGCTGCGACCGGAAGTGCTGCTTCTGCCGCTCGAGAAGGACATTCCCCGGGAGGAGTTTGACGTGGTGGAGATTTTGAACTTGGAGGACGCCATTGCCGAGATTAGCAGCGAAGCGATTCTAGAGGTTGATGAAGGGGCTGCGGCGGCTGGGTCTGCTGAGGTCTCCGAAGTTGAGTGTCTGCTGGAGATGAAGGAGGACCACTTTGGGGAGTGTACCAGCTCGACGTACTTTGAGTACTTTTCGCCGATGAGCATCAGCCTGGATCAGGGGCTGACCTCGCTGAAGAGTAAACTTAAGTTGGTGGAGGAGAATTTCAGTACGATGGCGATGGACAGTCAGGACAAGCTGAGCAAGGAGTTGGACGCCATATTGTCGCAGTCGGTTTGTAGTGGCGAGGTGGCGCGAAGAAATCGGAAGGAACTGCTGGTGGTGCCGAGGGTTATCACGGTGGACAGTGGAGATCGTGCTGGCAAACGGTTGGTTGGAGAAGGCGTTCAACAGATGCTGGCCGACGTGATGCTGTACTACGATCATTCTGATCAGACATTGAGGGGTCATGTGCTGCAGATTGTGGGATACTTCCTTGGAGTGGTTCTGGAAAAGCATGGTAGCCTGGAGAAGTTTTTGGAGGGTGTTGACAAGAACGCAGAGTTGGACAAATTCATCAAGCTGGATGCACTGTTGCACGTAGTTGCCAAGGTTGGTAGCATTGGTTACGCTAGAAATTATACGTCTAACTGTTTTTTTTCCAGGGACTCCTGGACGAGATACATACCGTAGTGAACCAAGCATTGACGGCATTCGATCAGATATTCGCTATATATTGTCGAACTCGACCAATTGGACCACCTCCAAAACTAGAATCAAGCGATTCCGAGTTCACCTTTAAACCAAAACCCAGTGAAAACATTTTCAACAACACAAAGTTGCCTACCATGACTCCGGAACTTCTGATCAACAAGCTCCTGCTGGTGTTCCAAAACAAATACTGGTTGGTTCAGTGCAAGGTTTGCGATGCGATCGTCAACCTTGATTTCGCATTGCTACGAGCAGTTCTCGGCACTGAATCGGCTAGAATTGTACAGGACAAGTGCCTCGATCAGCTGTTGCTACTGATCAAGGACGGTGACTTTCGGGTGCGAAATCATTCCGGTGAGCGGTTGATTGGTTGGATTGAAAATCTCGCCAAGTGTGGGCGGGGCTCGCGGTTCAATGAAGGTATCCTGGAGACCTTCGTCAAGGAGTACGTTACGGCTAGCTTTGCGGAACCCATTGACGCTAGGAGGCTAGAGAAACCCTCGGACGTGAAGTTGTTCGCAAGCCGTGCTGGACCCGTTTTCTACAAGTTGAGTAACCAGCTGCTGAACCTTGGCGATCGTAATCAGTTGGTAAGATCAATTTGGAGTGCTCATGATCACATATCAAAATGTTTTTGTTTTGTTTTGTTGCAGTTGGGTATAATCCACTTCTTGAGATTGTTCGTCACAAAATACAATCCGTTCGATTTGCTGGAAGTTTGGAACGAGTTCAATTTGCTGAACGTTCTGCTTAGCTTGATGAGTGAACACACCGGAACAGCTTTGGATCTCACCGCACAAAGTGACCTGTTGAAGATTTGTTCCTCCCTCATGATCGGTAAGATGTTTGGACACGTCTTTGTGTAAAAATCTAAACCAAAAGTGTTTCTAGTGACAATGTCATCGCGCACGATCAGCCCAGCCGACAACGAGGTGATCGACAAGTTCATATTCCACGTGCTGAAAATCTTCAACATCTACCAGCATCTGTTCACAAACGTCAAGCCGGTTGTGATCTCGCGCGAGAAGTCCGATCTGTTCATTCCCCAGAAGGATCTGCAGTTGATCAACTGCTTTGGGTATTTTGGAAACGATCACTTCTACATCAAGCTATACGGCTTGTTGAAGAATTCGTTCGAGAGCTACAAGATAACCGTGAATGGAGATGTTGGGCAGAAGTTGTTCAGTCTGTTGCGTTCGACAATCTCCAGCTTGTGGCGCTTGTTGGAGATTAAGAACATCACAACGATGACAAACGGATTTAAGTTCATCGAAGAAGTGCTGCGATATCTGATGACCTTCCTGCCGTACGAGCCGGAATGGTGTGTAAAGTGTACCAGATATCTGCTGCGGTTCCTCTTCACGTGTAATTTTGTCAATCGAACGGCGGACGTTGAGTACTTCCGGCGTTCAGCGGACAGTCTTTCACTGCACGATTCGGACGCCTGTCGGGAGTTCTTTGACCAATATTACGACTTTCACAAGTGCAAGTCGATCATTTCGACGACCGATCTGGGAAACTACATCAAACAGTTCGAGCAAATGGTGATCGCGTGTTTGAAAATCTACTCCAAGACGAGTGTGGCCGTACAAACCGCCATTTTGGAACTGCTCTGTCAACTGCTGGACTACAGCATCAACTACCAACTGCTAGACTCGAGCAACGTGTTCGTGGAGTGCGTGCTGAAGCACGTGGAACTGCTGGAAACTGGAACCATTCGGGGTTCGGAAGTCTTGATCGGAAGAATCATTAAGTTCCTGGTCCTACTTCCGCACACGAAAGAACGCTCAAGGATCGTAGACATTCCAAAGATCATCAACATCTGTGATAACATGCTGGCCAACGGGTTGATACGGGATACGGCGATCGCATCGCTGCAGGTATTGGCGCATGAAATCTTTTTCCTGAATCGAGCTGTAGACCAGACCAACCTTGGCGAGCATGCCACGCAGAAGGAGGTGATCCTTAACATGATGATCAAGTTTCCGGAGGAGGTCCGATGTTACGGAGCGGCGCCGACGATTTTGTTGGTTGAGCGATCGACGCAGTCTGGGAAGTACGAGGCGGAGATTTTGAACACACTGTTGGGGGTCATTCAGGAGGGAAAGCTGGTCATTGAAGGAGATAGAGAGCGGATGATAGTGGAACAAACGCTGGACGCGCTGGGAAAACAAGTTTTGCTGGAAAGCAATGCTATGCAGAACTTTTTGAAAATCTTTTTTGGGCTTGAGAAGAACAAAGACATTGACGAATGCCAAAAGATTTTGTATTATCAGCTAATTTTGGAGAAGGTGCTGCTGAGTACGGAGGAGTCATATCTGATGAGCCACGTCAAGCTGTTCTTCAACAAGGAGCAGTCGTTTGGGGTGGATGGCTCGGGAGAGGCTCTGCTGACAAGGACGCTGAATGACATCTTGGGCAGGTCGATCAGGAGTTCTAACGAGGTTACGACGCGACTGTTGAAAACCATGACAAAACTACGCAAGTTTCCAACCGTTAGTAAGCGGTTACTGGAGAAGATAAACTTCGATGGGTGGGATCAAGTCGTTGACCATCCGGCATTCTTTGAACTCCTGATAGGTTCCGGAGTAGACACAAAGCGGTTGATTACAATCACTAACAAAGCCTCGAAAACAGTAGGATCACAAGAGGTTGCTGCAGAATTGATACGGTTGCTTACGGAGAGTAAACCAACAAAGGATCACTGGACTTCGGACGAGATTACGCTGCTTGTTGAAAGTCATCTCGACCTTCTATTGTCGAACTTCCCCTCGTTGTTGCTTGAATACGTCCCTCTCAAAGAGTATTCCTTGCTGATTGTGCCTAATGTAGTCTCTGCTATGAAGATTGACAATTCAAATATTAAATTCTTCTCATTGCTGGAAAAATCACATCTTAAAACTTTCACTACCTGTGTAGACCATCTAACAAACCTATTACACGCTACAAACATCGTGACCGCTCGAAAATCTGCCCTAGTCCTCGACGCCAAACTAGAACAGCTGCTGAAAGCAGAACCCCTCGAATCCGAAACACTTCACCAGATCCTCCCTGGCGACCAATTCGGGCGACTCTTCGCAACATTCTCTCCCGATCGTCGCAAGCGATTCCCAAAGCTCTTCAAAACCGCCCTTCTGCTAGTACGTTTCTACCCCGCTGTGGTACCTCCCCAGGATTTGCTTCCTCGGGTTGACGTGACACAGCTCAAGCAGATCGCAACGGACGATCCGTGGTTTCTGGAGCAGATCGCCTACCACTGCACAGGACCTTCGTACACCAAGTCCAAGAACGTCGCCCGCATGCTGCTGGAGGTTAACTCCGAAAGCAAACTGATCAACCTGTTGTCTTCGGCCGATTTCAACGCACGGCTTCTCCGGGAGGTGATCGAGACCGGCTTCGATCACATGTTGCACAACTTCCGTGTTGATTGCGTGCTGTTCAACCCACATCTGAACTATTTGAAGGTTCATCCGATGTTGAAGGTTGCGTTGATCGTGCTGGTTAGGAAGCTGGACGAGATAAATGGGACTCCGGAGGAGCGATGGGACGAACGCACGTTTCTGAATTGCGCACGATCGGTGATTGGCTTTCTTGAAAGTCTGTCCCGATTGGAACATACCTGCTTAATCTACGTGGAGGCGAAATTCGTCGATCGTTTCATCAAGGACAACCTGTTGAAGTCTAACTTTTTTGAGCCACTGCTGATCTTCGCTCGCAATTGTGCTAAGCTGGTGCGGAACAAGATCGCGACAACTTGCCTACAAAACACAACCATTCTCGAACTTTACCTAAAAGGTATCGATTCCACCATACGCCAGAAGCATCTCTGGACGGAACTGAACCAGAATGACAAGTTCCGCGACGATCAGGAACTTTACGTCAACCTTAGCTTCGACGTGATCAAGCACCATCTGCGAGGATCGCCCTTTCTGGAAAGCTACCGTCCGCCGGAAATCTTCTCCGACCTGATTGCGACCCGGTACGACCAGGTCGAGGTGTACCTGCAGGCCATCTTGATCGCGCAGTACATATCCGAACGGCAGCTCGAGTGTCCCGAAGAGCAACGATCGCTGCTGGAGACGGTGCGAGCGGTAGCGATTGCGGTGCTCAAGACCGATCGGTTCTACCCGTTCGCGATGACCCCTGGTGAGGTGTTCAACTGCTACAATCTGGATGTGGACGTGGAACCGCTCCGACTGCCGGCCGTTCCGATCGACTACCTGTACGAGCTGGACACGCTGGAGGTCTACTTGAAGCGGGTGAGCATTTTTGGCTTCTCGTCGAAGCAGCAGTTTGAGGAGTTGTTTATGTCGCTGTTGGTTTTGATCAACAGGGAAGGCGACCCGGACATGATCAGTGAGTGTGATTTGCGTTGATTTTTGGGTGATTTTGTAACGGGTGTCTTTTTTAGACTACCAGGAACAGTACGAGATCAAAGGCATGTGTTTGCGGGCGATAGTTGAACTTCTACTGAGTTGCTACAAGTACCCGCGGATAGGATTCGGGGACGGCAAGTTCTACCATGTGCCTCGTAACCCTGCGATCAAGTGCAGTTCCGTTGGGTAATTTCTCTTTCAAAAACAAGTTTCAGACCTTCAACTGACACTCTTCTTTCAACAGTCTCAAAAAGCTGCACGGTATTCAGCTGTTGATTCCGCTGAACAGCGTCTTCTACCAGTCGAACCTGGAGCGCAACCTGCTGGTGACCTGTACGGACGAACTGTGCGCCGGCGGAGACAACGCGATCGGGACGCAAACCTTCGGCTGTAATCAGTTTTCGATTCAGTACTCGTGGCATGCCATGGAAGGGCTGGTCAACGAGTCGCTGGTGGCGCGGAACTTGCGGTACTTTATCGAGAGAGCTAACCTGGACGTGCTGAGTTCGGTGCAGCTGATCTACGACATCTTTGGGCAGCTCATGGAGGTTTGTGGCTGCTTGGAAGATCTTAATTATATTTGGTATTGATTGTGGTGACTTGTAGGACTTTTTCTCACTGGTACTGCCACATCTGGTAAAGTTCTGTGAAATCTGTGAGAACCGGGACCAAATCCGGCAGCTGTACACGCTGGTGCTGGCACTGCAAGAGCGGGTCCCGATGGAGGATACGTTGTCCCAGCAGCACATTATCTACCTTCTCTGCAAGATGGCCGCTCTGCTGGTTCCGTCAATGGCCGAGCTGACGCACTTGTGCACCATCATCCCGACCTACCTGAAGAGCACCCAGCTGTACATCCGGGACGCCACCCTGGCCGGACTGATCTGCCTACTGGAGTGCCTGGTCACGTCCAACACGACCATGGGCGGACTCAGCGAAGAACTGCAGCTGTTGCGGAACGTGATCGTGAACTACATCGTCAAACACGGCATTATCGATGAGAGGTTTGTGAAACGTTAGGGATGTCGGGATTGAATATTAAAAAAATGATTTCATTTAAGTTCAACGGCGTTCAGCGACGTGCACACCAAGTTGGTTTGGACCCTTAACTTCTACTTGATCGAGAACACTTCTCGGTTCGTGACGGACTGCAATCTGCTATCGAATAGTGTCATTTCGGCGAATAACATACTAAAGAGGACAACGAATCTTGAGATCTACTTGTGCATCCTGAATGTAAGTTTTTCTTTCTAGATCACGACTACCAGGTCTAACAAATGATCCCCTTCCAGGGTCTGGAACGAGTGATCCTCACCAACACCGCACCACGACCACTTCTCGAGAAAATCGAGAAGCTCGCGCTGGACCTGGTCAAGCTGGACAACGAGATGTTCTCGTTGGCCGCCCTCAAGCTTCTCGTAGCTTGCATCTACCACGGTTCTGCTGAGCAGCTCGAGGACACGGAACGCTCCAACGGAATCGTCCAGGACGAGCCCGAGATCATAATTCAGCAGATCGAGAAGATCGAAATCCTCTTCACCAAAATCCGCACGACGACCCCGCAAGGTGCGCGCATCTTCGGCGAAGTCCTCTGCCAGCTGATCCGCGACCTACTCCCACCCAACGAGATCCTCACCAAGGTCTTCAAAGAGCTTATGCTGAACCAACCGAACCCGGATATTATCGCCACCGTCACCCATCAGGTGTTCCGCTCGGCCATTGATTCCTCCTACCTGGCTCTACTCCAGGAGTGGCTGCTCTGTTCCCTCCCCAACTTTCTCTCATTCCCCCAAATCAACAAGTCCGTCTGGTGCCTAACGGTCATCTTCCTGTCCGCGTCGCTCAACCAGCATCTCCTCAAACTGTTCCCGGAGGTTCTGTCGCTGCCCTCGTACCAACAGCTGAACGAGCGCGAAATCAACAATTTCATTCTGGCGGCGCGCGATTTCTACCGCAAGTTGGAGCCACCTCAGCGCGCCAAATTCCGCGAGGTGTTTGAGCAGAGTGACTCGTTCGTGTACCAGAACTTGCTGCAGTGTCTGTGAGTATTTTAAGGCTTTTAGTGCTTTATATTGTTATTTTTTACACGCTGTAGTGTGCTATTTATTTATTATTCTGCAGAACTTTAAACGAACAGCTAATAACATGAGTGTAATCACAACTTTATAAATTCAGATGTTAATCAAGAGAAGTAGGGTTATTGGTGTTCTAAAACTACCGAATTCCTACAAAAAGGTATGTCTTATAAGTTTGTTATGGGACCATCCATAAACCACGTGGACACATTAGGGGGTTAGGGATTGTCCACGCTCCATACAAAAAATATTTGTTTTGTATGGAAATTGTCCACGAGTTGGGAAGAAGGGGAGGGGGGGATCTGAGATTTCAAAAAGGTATCCACGTAATTTATGGGAAGTCCCTGTACTGGATGCTGTAAAACCAACGGTCTCAAAAATCAAATCAAACTATCCACTTTAACGACCCCCAGGTTTTTGTTGTTTCTATTGCAAGTTTCTGCTCGAACCAAGGAGTTCGAAGGCTTTGGATTGCAAGTCCACCCGCCGCCAGCTATTTCACCGGAGCAGGCTTGGTTTGTTGTGTTGTTTGTCTTTATAGCAGGGAGACGCGACTCTCACACCTGGAATGACTTAACGGCCTAACAACAACTGAGGCCGGGACCGACGTTTTACTTCTCCATCCGATGGAAGGTTGGAGCAGATGGGAATCGAACCCACGAACACCCGCTTACAAAGCAGTTTCATGCTTTAACATTGAAAATCGGACCATTAGTTGCTGAGATATCGACACTAGAAAATGGTGGGCTGTTTGGGTGAGACTTCAAAAACTTCAATTTTCCTGTTTCTAATTCTTTAAAGGGTACATTAATATTGGCAAAAGGATGCAGTCAAAAATCAATTAAATCTTTCTGACTACAAAACCAATATTGTTTTTTTAAGTTATGATGATACCACATACTTGGGTAAGAGATGAAAAAAAAAATGGCAACGCAGTGCATGCAACTTGAAAAAACATTGAAAATAAAAGAAGTTTTGGAAATTAATCTGTTTTTTAGCAAATACTTAAAAAATAAAAAATAAACATATTTTTTGATGAATTTCAGATAACTCCGACTCCGACTCCAACTCCGGGTAATTAGAAATGTTCAGCTCCGACTCCAGCTAATAAAATTTAGCCGACTCCGGCTCCGACTCCGACTCCAGCTGTTCGAGTTTTTACGACTCCGACTCCGACTCCACTGCCCTGAATACAAACTTAATAATGTAATAAACTAGAGCATGTTATGTTTGAGCTTTTTCTGTTCAATGATTGTATATTAGAAATTCATGACCAATATTTTTCAATCTTCCAAGCTCGTTATCGTTCAAATGAAAATGAGAAATTTTTTGGAACGGGACTTTGGAATTTACAAAATTGTAAAAATGTTCTATAACATTTGGGGCCAGTGTGTTATAATAACTACAATTTAGACTGTAAGCTTGAAGTAAAAAACAGAAATCAAATGCTTGCTTGTGTTGTAGAGTTTATTGACACTGAAAAACGAAACCACTGCTTAAAACGAACTTTATCCCTTTACTACTGGTCACCCATTTGTCATAACAAAAAAAAAACCCCATCAAACCAGTTAAAGCCGGCACCGCTGAAAAGTCATTGATGCGTGTAAAAAGCACCTAACCACCATGCACTTGAACTAGTTTCAATTTGTTTTCACCCAGCAGCGCACAGACACAGCCGGTGGGGGGTGGCGTTAGAATTGCGTTTTTCACCCCACAGTCGTTGAAAACCATTCGTCAAAAGTGCACCAAGCTGGGGAAAAAACAAATCGCCGAATGATGGAAATTGAACTGAGCCTAAATGGAACGGTTTATCGGGGTGAGTTAGCGAAAAAAAAGGGATTAGAGCGATGTAGTTTAGCGATTTTTGAATTTTAGTTGATCCCTGTCAAATCTCGGTGGATACCTCGCTGAACACGTTCATCCGGGAGCATGCCAAACTCAAGGGAACGAAATTTATGTGCCTGGAAGGAGGCTGTGGATCGTGCGTTGTGAGTGTGAGCCGAGTACATCCGGTGACCCGACGTGTCGTCACCAGGTCTGTCAACTCGGTAAGATTTTGATGATCGTAGGGATAGCAGCACCAAATCAACGCTGAAACTTTTCTCAGTGTCTCCTTCCGGTGTACTCCTGCCACGGAGCGGATATTGTAACGGTCGAGGGAATCGGTAGCAAGTCCGCCGGGTATCATCCGATCCAGCGCAGGTTGGCCAGTTTTCACGGTTCCCAGTGTGGGTTTTGCTCGCCCGGAATGGTCATGAACATGTACGGTTTGCTAGAGGGTAGCGCGAACGGGGTGACCATGCGTGAGGTTGAGGATGCGCTCGACGGGAACGTGTGCCGTTGCACCGGCTACCGGCCAATTCTGGACGCGTTCAAGACCTTTGCTCGAGATGTAAACCCGGGGGTGGTTCGGGGATGTCAGGATATTGAAGATCTGGGCAAATGTCCGGTGAAAATCTGTAGCAGCGGATGTACCCCATTGGTTGAGGAGCCGAGGATGGCTTGTACGGTAGACGGCGATGGTAGGCAGTGGTTCAAGGTGTACACGATTGTCGAGGTTTTCGAGGTCTTTGGCGAGATTGGTGATCTTCCGTACATGCTGGTGGCCGGCAACACTGCTCACGGGGTGTATCGTCGCCGGGACGATCTGCAGGTTTTTGTTGACATCAGCTCTGTCGAGAAACTACATGGTCGTTGCGTTGGACACGACGCTATGACCATAGGGGCAAGTGTGACCTTGAGCGAATTCATCGGAATCATGGAAGATTCAACCGTGTGCAATCCTAGGTATCAATACCTTGAAAAAGTCGCTAAGCATGTTAAGTTAGTTGCGAATCAGTCGGTTCGGAATAGTGGAACGATCGCCGGGAACCTCATGATCAAGCATCAACATCCGGAATTTCCTTCAGACATTTTTCTTCTGCTGGAAACCGTTGGCGCTATGATCGTCATTGGTAAGTCTATGGTTAAACTGTTGACGTTTTCTATATCCGATCCTTTCAGCAACTCCCACCACCCTGATCAATGTATCTCCACTGGAGTTTCTTGACCTTGACATGACCCAAAAAGTGCTACAAACTATTACCATACCTGCGTTAGAGCCCACGCAACATCTGTTCCAATCGTTCAAAATCATGCCCGTTGCGCAAAACTCGCGAGCCTATGTGAACGCTGGCTTCCTGATCAAGTTCCGAAAAGAGCACGTGCTTGTCCCGGAACGCGTCACAATCTGCTTCGGCGGAATCAATCCCGTATTCGTCCATGCGACTGAAACCGAAAACTACCTCATCGGCAGACCACTTTTCACCAACGAGACCATCCAAAATGCCCTGCAACTACTGTCAACAGAGCTCGAACCCAACCCAAGTCTTTCGGAAGCATCCCCAATCTACTGCAAACAGCTCGCATTGTCTCTGTTCTACAAGTTTATCCTCGCCACTGCTCCCCAGCACACCATGATCGTGAACCCGCGGTTCAAGTCCGGCGGACTGATTCTGGAACGCGCGCTCTCTTCCGGCAAGCAGAGCTACGATACTTACCCTAGCAAGTGGCCCCTCACCCAGAACGTGCCGAAGATCGAGGCGCTCGCGCAGACGTCCGGCGAAGCGGAGTACATCAACGATATGCCCGACAGGCCGAACGAGCTGCATGCAGCGTTCGTGCTAGCAACGGAGGTTCAGTCGAGGATCGCGAAGATCGACGCTACGGAAGCGATGAAGGTGAAGGGGGTTGTTGGGTTTTATTCGGCGAAGAACATCCCGGGGTGCAATAACTTTATGCCGGCGGAGCTCGGCTACCCAGAGGTGGAGGAGATCTTCTGCAGTGGGGAGGTGGGATATCATGGTCAACCGGTTGGGATGGTGCTGGCGGAGTCGTTTGAGCTTGCCAATCGGGCGGCAGCTTTGGTTGATATTTGTTACGAGAGAACTTCCAGGAGACCGGTTTACCCGACTGTTATGGATATTCTGGATGGGGGAGCGTACGATCGCGTCGTTAATCAAAACTTTGATCGGCACGGAGCACTGTTCGCCGTTGCTCGCGAGGGTCCGATTAAGGTCAAGGGACGGCACGATCTGCACGGGCAGTACCACTACACCATGGAGACGCAGACCTGCTTCTGTGAACCCATTGAGGACGGCATGAATGTGTACTCCTCGACGCAGAGTCCTAACTTGATTCACGTGGCCGTTTCGCAAGCGTTAGGCGTTTCAGCGAACAGTTTGAACGTGGTCGTCCGACGAGCGGGTGGTGCGTACGGTGCCAAGTTTTCACGGTCGGCGCAGATAGCTTGTGCTTGTGCGGTGGCGGCACAACTGACGAAGCGGCCCGTTCGGATGGTGTTGAGCATGGAGACCAACATGGCGGCGATCGGCAAGCGACACGATCTGCGCAACGAGTACGAGGTGGACGTGGATGAAAATGGAAAGATCAACCGGCTGAGCAGTACCTACACACATGGGAATGGAGCGTCCCTCAACGAGCAGTTGGCCTTTTTGACGAGCGATCTGTTCAAGAACTGCTACCAAACTGATCGTTGGAACTTGGTGGGGAACAGCGCACGGACTCATGTGCCGTCCAACACGTTTTGTCGGGCTCCGGGAACGCTGGACGGAATCGCAATGATCGAGAACATCATGGAGCACATCGCCCAGGCCGTGGGCCGTGATCCGCTGGAAGTGCGACTGCTCAACATCTCCAAGGAGAACAAAATGTACACTCTTTTGCCGCAATTCCGTAAAGATGTGGACTTTGACGTTCGGCGCCAAGCCATTGACGTGTTCAACCGTCAGAACCGGTGGCGCAAGCGAGGTATCGCCATCATACCGATGGAGTACCCACTCGAGTACTTTGGCACTACGAACGCACTGGTTTCAGTGTACTACTCTGACGGAACCGTAGCAATCACCCACGGAGCCATCGAGATGGGTCAGGGAGTCAACACCAAGGTCGCCCAAGTAGCATCCCACGTCCTCGGAATCTCTCTGGATAAGATCTCCGTCAAGCCCACCGCGACTCTAACCTCCCCCAACGTGCGACCCTCCGTGCACAGCCAGGCCAGCGAGACAGCCGCCTTCGCCGTACAGAAATGCTGCGAAATCCTGCGGGAACGATTCCGCCCGCTTCGCGAACAATACCCGTCCGCGACCTGGGAACAGCTGGTGGCGCAAGCATACGCCGCCAACCTGGACCTGACCGCGACCCACCACTACCAACCGCGCCAACTCCAGGCCTATGTCGTCTGGGGTGCAGCCTGTGCTGAGCTCGAGGTAGACATCCTAACGGGGAACGTGCAAGTCTCCCGCGTGGACATTCTCGAAGACGTCGGCGAAAGCATGAGTCCCGGCATCGACATTGGCCAGGTCGAGGGTTCCTTCATCATGGGACTCGGTCACTACCTGACGGAAGCGCTCATCTACAACCCCACGAACGGGGCGCTGGTCAACAATCGCAGCTGGAACTACAAGGTGCCCGGGGCGAAGGACATTCCGGTGGACTTTCGGGTGCGGTTCCTCAAGGGAAGCTCCAACCCGAGCGGGGTGCTGCGTGCCAAGACGGCGGGAGAACCGGCCGTCAGTATGAGTCCGGTGTTGACGTATGCGCTGCGGTACGCGTTGAGATCGGCCCGGAAGGACGCGGGACTGCCGGACGAGTGGATTCCGTTGGGTGAGATTTGGATTGGCTTTAGGCTACGGAATGTAGACTGATTTTTTTTGTTTGTTTCAGGGACGGCCAACACACCGGAGAAAATATTCTTGCTTGCTGGGAACCGGACGGATCAGTACAAGCTGCACTAAAAGATCAACCTAAAGTTTTTCCTTCCTCACCTCAATGAGGAAAGGTATAGCCAAATCACTCGAAAAATGAACTTCTTTATTCAACATCGTAGACCCACCTTCATGTATACCTATCGACTTAGAATCAAATTCTGAACAAATGTCTGTGCGTGTGTATGTCTGTAAGTCCGTGCACCGAAAAACATGCACACGATTATCTCCGGACTGGCAGTACCGATTTGGACCGTAGTGGTCTCATTCGATCCGTCTTGGGGTCCCACAAGACCCTAGTTAATATTATGAAGTTTAGAAAAGTACTTCATAAGTTAGGCTAAAAAACGATTTTGACTTAAGTCCGGAAGATTGAAAAAAGGGTGGTTTTGTAAGAAATTCCGTCATGTTATACATTTTTAGAAGGGTATTAAAAAGAAGTTTGCAACGAGTCCAAAACATTGGAGATCTGACAACCCTATCAAAAGTTATAAGCACTTAAGTGTGATTTATGCAGCTTTCAGAGGCCGGATCTCAGATATTTTGATGAAAACGTTGTCCGGATCTTTCATGCGACCCATCGTTGGATGGGTAATCAAAAGACCTTTCGAATGAGTCCTAAAGATTGAAGGTCTGACAACCCTATCAAATGCTATGAACACTTAAGTGTTGTTCATAATACACATTTTTGAAGCCGAATCTCAGATATATTGATAAAATTTAGTGTTATTTATACATGTTTTTGATGCTGTGTAGTGTATTCACTTTATTTAGTAACGTTTTTGATGAAAAAAGAGTCATCTTTTGAAGTAATAATAAGTAGGTGACAATAGGTTTGTTTCCTCAGGGGTAATGTCAGTCGTCCAGGTGCAGATATAGATACAAAATAAGAACAGACCTGCTTCGGTAGAGTCACTAGTCGGCCGTTGGACTCGCAATCTAAATCCTAGAGTTGAAAGAAGATAGCTTTAAAACATGTTTGGATTATTTCACTATTCAAGCTTCAAGCGCTTAGATCCGAGAAGGAATCTTGCAATAGAGGCTGGTAGTGCTAAAACCAAGTTGTATTTTTTTCGGTGGACTTGGTCTATAAAAATTAATGCTCTTAAAATTGAGCATAAAATAAATCGAATTTTACTATGGTTTGTATAATTTCAAAAACTACGGTAATTTACGTTACTTCAGGGGTGCCCAACCTTTTGGCCCTGCGGGCCAGATCTGATTTTTCTGAAGCAGTGGCGGGCCGGAACTAATATCGAATATCCTCTACAAAAAAAAACTTTTTGCATTGTTTTTCAAATTCAAATATTTCAAAACGATTTTAAACACACGCAAAATTTAAAAAGTGTAAAAAATATGTATCAAATCATTTTCAATTCGTTATTCTTAGAAATTCAAAGTTTATGGAAAAATATATTTTTTGCTCCCTGATATCATTTTGAGACATTTTTTCAATAATTTCTAAATATTTGCAACGATGATTAGTGCGCTGACCACGGGGACGCGCTGTCTTGTTTTTGCATGCTTATTTTCATTTCTTTTGTGTCGCTGTTTGTGTGCTTGGGTGAGTGGTTATTATAATTAAATAGGGGAAGGTGGGGCAAGATGACCATACGGGGCAAGAGGAACAATCGCTCGTACGGCCGTAATTTTTACAATTTTGATTATTTCCAGTATGAGGAATTGTTGCTAGATATGCAATTAGCTGATTCTACTACCACATAACCGCCAAAACGACGTAAACGCCACGGGGCATATGATTTAATGAAGTTTTTTCAAAACCTTTGTTTTCTTATAATATTTGGAAAGGACAAAATAAGGCTTACGGTTCGTTTTAAGACTCATTTTATCAAAATGCTATTTTTCCTAGATCAGTAGTGTTCCAACCAATGACTTGCACCTATTAGAGAGTATGATTTAACTTTTGGTTATTTTTGTTGAGAACTTTTCAAAAATCTTGTTCAGGTGGGGCAAGTGTACCATATGGATTTTTAGTATGGAACAAATTACGAATTGCTGCAACAACATATTTTTTTGGGAAATAAATACATGAAAGTACTTAAAAACTGATAAACAATTGTTTAAAAAAATTGTCCATACAAAACATAGTGATATTATGAAAATTTACTATTTATCATCTTAATAATATTTTTTTTCGTGAAAACGATAAATTTTTTAGTAAAACATTATTATTTAGTCTAAAAATGGAAGAAACCATTCAAATACATTCTAATCTGATGTATCTAAGTGATAACAGTTCAATTGTTAGCAAATTAACATGTTTTTTCATGCATTGTTCGTCTTGCCCCACTAGTTGAGTAGAACGTACGGAAAATCAATTTTTTTAAAATCAATTTTTTACATAAAAAACTGGATTTTTTAAAAACTTGCTCTGACAAAGTCTTAGTCAAGACCTAGAATAAGATGATTATAATAAAATCCGACAGATTTTTTAACTTTTTAATGGGTTATAACAAGCATTTCCTTAGCTTGTTACACTTGCCCCACTTTCCCCTAATGGCATCATTAGTGCGCTGACCACGGGGACGCGCTGTCTTGTTTTTGCATGCTTATTTTCATTTCTTTTGTGTCGCTGTTTGTGTGCTTGGGGTGATTGGTTATTATAATTGAATAATGACATCATAAGTGCAGTGCTTCTGGGAACGCGCAGTCCTGTTTTTTCGCGATAATTTTCGTCGTAAATGATCGTAAAAATTTATTCCAACTGGCAGTTTTAGTATTAACTCATCAAACTATCGATTTTATGAAAAGTAAAGCGTCATTTATTTACTATTTTTGAAATTTGCTCGCGTTATCTACATTGTAAAAACAGTAAAAATATACTGATAAGTCCAGCCCATAGCAATACTGCTCGGCTGGCACGCGTTCGATAAAAAAAAACTTTTTAAATAATCAATTATCTATCTTTCCGCAGCCGGCTGCTTAAGATTTCAAATTTTCAACCGATAAACAAAATGCTCATGGTCACATCACTGCCACTCGTGAATCCTGACCTCATACCCATCTACTAACCCCCTCAAAACTCATGTGATACTTTGTCGGAGATGCAGTCGATTGGGCGGTCTCTATCACTCAAGTATCGGACTAACATTCCCATCCACATCATCATCCCCGTGACTCTACCACTGGTCGTGGCCGGCGCCGGTATTGATCAGCATGATAGGGGCCTTTGAGAAGTTGCGAAGCGAGGAAAGATAGCTCCCACTTATCTTCCACGGCTCGTGGATGTAACTTCTGGAGGTCCTGGTCAATAACGGAGTAGCAACTGCGGGTGGGCACCTATGCTTATGCTTATGCTTATTTTCTAAATATTTGCAACGATCTATTTTCAGTATGAATAATTTGCTTTTTAAAGCTTTTTTCAAAAAAAAAAACTTTTTCACTGAAAAGTTGTTCTGGAAAAACACATAAGTTTTTGCTTACTTATTTTTTTAAGAAAATAGAAAAAAACTTCATTTTGAAGTAAACACAGTTAAAACTGAATGAAATTTAAATTTAGTGTCTTTTTGTACATTTTTAGACAACAATCTAAGTTTTTTTTTAAAAATTTCACAATTTTACGAAATGGATAATTTTGTTTTCTGGCACCATTTTATTTTTAAAATAAAATATCAATATGGGTAATTCTCTACCAACTCACACGAAATCGGGAAAAGTTGCCCCGACCCCTCTTCGATTTGCGTGAAACTTTGTCATAAGGGGTAACTTTTGTCCCTGATCACGAATCCGAGGTCCGTTTTTTGATATCTCGTGACGGAGGGGCGGTACGACCCCTTCCATTTTTGAACAAGCGAAAAAAGAGGTGTTTTTCAATAATTTGCAGCCTGAAACGGTGATGAGGTAGAAATTTGGTGTCAAAGGGACTTTTATGTAAAATTAGACGCCCGATTTGATAGCGTACTCAGAATTCCGAAAAAACGTATTTTTCATCGAAAAAAACACTAAAAAAGTTTTAAAAATTCTCCCATTTTCCGTTACTCGACTGTAAAAAATTTTGGAACATGTCATTTTATGGGAAATTTAATGTACTTTTCGAATCTACATTGACCCAGAAGGGTCATTTTTTCATTTAGAACAAAATTTTTCATTTTAAAATTTCGTGTTTTTTCTAACTTTGCAGGGTTATTTTTTAGAGTGTATCAATGTTCTACAAAGTTGTAGAACAGACAATTACAAAAATTTTGATATATAGACATAAGGGGTTTGCTTATAAACATCACGAGTTATCGCGATTTTACGAAAAAAAGTTTTGAAAAAGTTACTTTTTGCGTTTCTCTTTGTTTCGTCGTCCGTGTCTGTCGCGGGTGACCATGAACGGCCATGATCGATGACGACCAACTTTTTCAAAACTTTTTTTCGTAAAATCGCGATAACTCGTGATGTTTATAAGCAAACCCCTTATGTCTATATATCAAAATTTTTGTAATTGTCTGCTCTACAACTTTGTAGAACATTGTTACACTCTAAAAAATAACACTGCAAAGTTAGAAAAAACACGAAATTTTAAAATGAAAAATTTTGTTCTAAATGAAAAAATGACCCTTCTGGGACAATGTAGATTCGAAAAGTACATTAAATTTCCCATAAAATGACATGTTCCAAAAATTTTTACAGTCGAGTAACGGAAAATGGGAGAATTTTTAAAACTTTTTTAGTGTTTTTTTCGATGAAAAATACATTTTTTCGGAATTCTGAGTACGCCATTAAATCGGGCGTCTAATTTTACATAAAAGTCCCTTTGAAACCAAATTTCTATCTCATCACCGTTTCAGGCTGCAAATTATTGAAAAACACCTCTTTTTTCGCATGTTCAAAAATGGAAGGGGTCGTACCGCCCCTCCGTCACGAGATATCAAAAAACGGACCTCGGATTCGTGATCAGGGACAAAAGTTACCCCTTAGGACAAAGTTTCACGCAAATCGAAGAGGGGTCGGGGCAACTGATGTGTGAGTTGGCGGAGAATTACCCATATAGAAATTATAAGAATTAAATTGAAACATGAAGAATATTGTTATGATGTGTTAAAAATTGATCTCAAGCTTATTTTTTTTCATTCAGACAATCAATTTGTTTATTTAATATGTCATGAACAGCCTTAAGGGCCGGTCATGGAACTATTTTGAAAAAGCCGTCGCCGGATGAAATGGCTTCACGGGCCGGACGTTGGACAGGCCTGTCCTAGACACTCACCACCGACGGCAAGCGGGTGGACTGTGAATATTTTGTGGCTGTGCGTCGAGTAAGGTGCAAAATTGGCAATAACTCGGCGGCAGATTTCATGACCATTTTTCTCTAAGGCTCAAAAGTTCGAAAATAAAAAATACGTATTTTGTGAAAAAAAAGTTAATTAAAAAATCGGCCATTTTTCCGCGTACCTTCTTTTTCTCAATAGTGCTCAGAAAATTGACTCAAAAGTTACAGCTGTTTGAATATTTACGTACCATTTCTGTATGGACAGCAGCCAAAATTGTATGACCGGTGTCTCGACTTTTTTTTGTTGAATAACTAGCAATGCCAGCGATTTTAAAACTAATTTTTAGACTTTTTTCATGAACGAGCCTTTTTTTTCGGAATTTTGAGCACGCAATCAAATCGGGCGTTCAATTTTAAACAAATTTCTATCCCTTCACGGTTTCGAGCTCTCACATCACAGAAAAACGCGTTTGAGTAAAAATTCTGGAAAATGGAAGGGGGTTAACCGCCCCACCTTCACGAGACATCGAAAAATTGACCTCGGACTCGTAATCAGATACCAACATTACCCCTTAGAGCAAAGTTTCAAGGAAATTGAAGGGGGATCGGGACAACTGCTGTGTGAGTTGGCGAAGAATGACCCGTTTGTATGTGTCTGAAGTGTGTTTTAAGTTTTTCACTTTATTTGTTTAGTTAACATAGTATAGTTGATGTCACAAGTTGCAAAAGGAAGTTAATTTGGGCGTTGAAGAGTTCTGAAAACGACAGCATTAATACAGTAGTTGTTCGATAACTGGGCGTTGTTTAACTGGGCTGCTTTTTAACTGGGCGCTCGATAACTGGGCCGTAGCCCAGTTAAAAAGCAGACAAACGTCAAAAAACCAAAACAAACCAAAATGACCGAGGGGTTAATGGATGCAAAAATCATATTCAATAAATAAAAAAACTTTTTTCAAACTTTTGTTTAATTTCAAGTTACAATTAAAGAAAAATGAAAAGTAAGCATTGTGAATAAATTTGAGTAACTTTTATTTTTATATTTCATCTGGAATTCCCCTCGTTATTTTTTGTTCAGCCCAGTTAACGAGCAGCATTCGGTGACTGGGCTACGTTTTCAGCCCAGTTACCGAACAACTACTGTATTAGTATCATAATGGAATCGCAAAATAAATAATTATTATGTTTTTTTTAAATGATACTAAAATATGCAAATTTACACAGTACGTAATTACTGTTTTTTTATGTAAACTCACTCAATGTAATGTTGAAATATGATGTAAAGAGTGAAAAGTCATGGAAATTACTCCAATGTAAATCTAAATCTAATGTAAATCTTGAATCTAATGGAAACGTTGAGCATGGAAACTCAAATCTGATGAATTTCTACCCGTTTTCGGCTTCCTGTAAATTCCTATTTAATGTAAATCATATATCCAATGTATTTCTGCCAAACGTTGACTTCAAAACTACCCGAACTAAAAATAGTTATATTTGGTTCTCTTTCTACCGCTCTCATACTTCGCCGGCCCACTGCCTGAGCCTCGACCTGAACAAATTGATTCTTTAGACGCTCGTTTATAAAATGCAAAGATGGCTCAGTCGGCAGCGGGTAGCAGCAGTAACACCGAACATCCTACCCGTCGTCCGTTCGATTCCAGTCCAGCGTTGTTCCACTTGGCCGTCGACGAGAAAGCGTCCCCTACCTGTGAAACAACTTTTTAAAATCATAATTTCCTTTTGCTGCCCGCTTCACTCATTTTAAAATAGAACATAGGCCACACCCTTTTCCTACTGAAATCCAAGTTGAGCTTCTCATTCCCATTGGCCAATCAGTATTAGTTGATTTGAACTAATGTAAATTTCAAAACTTATGTAAATTTTCAAAACTAAAGTAAATTTCCAGTGAATCTAATGTAAATTTCCAATGAACCTAATGTAAATATACATCATTTATCATGATACCTTTTGGCACATGATAAATAATGTAAATTTACAGAAATATTTTTTTCTGTGTATATGATATAGATTTGGTACGTTGGAGTATAAGTAAAAAATGATTCACCTGCAGCATATAAGATTGGTTAAACTGCTGTAATCATTTAGAAACTAGACATTTGATAAATACCCACCTTATAACAAGGCTGTTTTAATAAAAATGCGCAATTAATTAATTGTGGTAATTATCATAAAAGTCCATCAAACGTCAGTAAGTTGACCGAACCCACTCAGCCAACGCTCAATCGAGCAGAAAACAAAAGGGATCAATTTTCCGGATGGCTGCAGCACAATTATTGCTGTTCCTTCCCATTCAACAATTTTGATATCCTTTCACGTATTGTGTCCGTAAAAAATACTAGGTTACGTCAATACTCCATCTGCTCCATTCAGCATAAGTAGTTGAATATTTTTTCCAAAATTTTCAATAGCACGTGTTCCCGATTTCACTTAATTAGCTCCACCCCACCACGACAGGGTGGTCCGAAACAATGGCGCTGTCAAACCTGCGTGAAATATGTTAATACGATTATATCTGGCTTATTGACGTCGAATGGATAAAGAATGTGGACAGGCAACACAGTTAATTATTTTTCCGCTGTTTGTTCTTCGCGGTGAAAGGTTAAATTAAATTTTGAGTGCACGACCAAGTTAAACTGATGAGCGAGAGTTTTCCGAGCGATTGGGGGATTTGATGGGATTAAACATTGTTTGCATATGTTTAACACTGACAGTCCTTAGGTCGTGAAAAAGTTTGGAGTTTCGCTTTGATCAGTTGTTTTTAAACTTCCCGATGTTAAAACCGTGTAATTTATGACCGACGCTTGTTAAAATACAAAAAATCTATAATCAAGTATCAAATCGAAACCAAATTCAACCAGGACCAAAGGACAAAAACTTCAAGTAGATTGTGTAATCCCGAGCAGACGGAAATCACGTGGGAATAAAATTTTGTGATATTTGACAATACTAGGCCAATAACATTTGATTCGTCGTTATAATTTTTTCGTTATTCAATTGTTACTAGACTAATCACATTTTTGCTTATTCTTCGAACAAATCTTTGTTATTATTTTTTGTTATTTTATAAACTAATCCGATCATCCCAATAACAGTTGCAGCTATTCTTCCATAGCAAAAAATATTATTCCCAAGTTGTTTTTGATTTCAACCAATATCAGACCAATAACAAATTTTGTTATGATAACATAAAATGTTATTAAACTCTTATGCAAAGATGGATTTTGCAAGAATGTTCCATTACATTTTTTGTTATTTTAACAGTATTTGTTATTGAAATGGCATGGATTTTTTTTATTACCGTCTGCTCGGGATATCCAAATTATTTTGAACAAAGCTTCTACCATGTCACTATTTTTATATTAAGTCTTGTTATTAAATAAGTGGCCAACACCTCTGGAAGTTACCTCCCGAGCAGACGGAAATAACTTGGGAAAGTCAGTTTTTGATATTGTGAGAAGATCGAAATATGTTATTGGGATGATTGGATTAGTTGTTAAAATAACAAAAATCAATAACAAAGATTTGTTCGAAGAATAACTTAAACTGTTATTATGTTGTTATTGCAATAACAAACCAATAACACAGAAGGAATCATGAAGGAATAACAAAATTTGTTATTTTGTGCGGAGAGGTGGAGCAGCATAATAACAAAAAATGTTATTGAACTGGTATGTCTCCATAACAAAAAAAGTTATTGTTTTGGTTTATTTGTAATTTGCAAATAAACCTGCAGTTGCCATAACTCCTCTGTACTAGTCAGGGCTGCAGAGTCGGGTACCTCCAAGCGACTTTGAATCCATACTTTGAAGACAACTCCGACTCTGGATGCAGGATATGACGTCAACGACGACTCCAGCTCTCCAAAAATACCCGACTTCACAGATTACGACTCCAAGTAAAATTTGCTGAAAATTAGATGAATCCGATGCAGTCTCCGGGGTCTCACTCCAGCTCGAACTTCAACGTCAGCTCCGACTTCCTGGCTCTGTGAAAATAATAACAGTTTTTGTTATTCACACTTCAAAAATTCTCAATAAATAAATCAATTCCGTTAGGGAATATAACATAATCTAAAAAAAGAACTCTCAAAAGTTAATTTTATCGGATTAATTTTAGCTTGAAACCCCATTTCATGGTGAAATAAATGACCCCGATGAAATTGGTCAAAATTATTTCATAGTTCTAGCCAATTTTAGTAAAATCCCTTAGGGGACCATCCACAAACCACGTGGACACTTTTTCGGGAATCTCAACCCCCCCCACCCCCCCACCATCGTGGACAATTGTCCATACAAAAAAAAAAACTTTTTTATATGGAGCGTGGACAATTGCCATACCCCCCCCCCCCTAAAGTGTCCACGTGGTTTATAAATGGTCCCTAGGGAATATATCAAATAATTAAAAAAATCAACTTTCAAAATTTCAACTTTTAAGAATAATTTTAGCTTAAAGACCCCATTCATGGCCAAAATAATGACCCCGACGAAATTGGTCAAAATTATCCCATAGTTCTAACCATTTTAAACAAAGTTTTTTAGGGGGTATATCAAATAATTAAAAAAAAATCAACTTCCAAAATTTCAACTTCTTAGAATAATTTGAGCTTAAGGACCCCATTTCATGACCAAAATAATGACCCCGACGAAATGAGACAAAATTATCCCAAAGATCTAAACATGTTTAACAAAAGAAAAAATAATAAAAGATTGTGTTATGGACACTTAGAAACTTTTCCATTTGTGCGATTTATGGTAATTTTATTTCCAAGTCAATATACCGAACGAATAACAAATTTTGTTATTAGGAGGGTTTTTGAAATGTGTAACATTTCCTCTTATTTGCGTGTTATTAAACATTTTCAACATAATATCACTTCAATACCAAATTTTGTTATTTTATCAGAAACTGTTATTATTTTTTCTTCTTGAAGTTGAACTCCAGGATAAAATAATAACACTTTTTGTTATTTTAACAGGATTTGTTATTGAAATATTATTAATTTTGTTATTACCGTCTGCCCGGGCTCTCTTTCGGACAGCCCGAGCAGACGATAATAACTTGGGAATAACATTTTTTGATATTTGAAAATACTAGGCCAATAACATTTTATGTTATTTATAACAAAATTTTCGTCGTCATGATTTTGTTGTTGTTGGATTGTTATTGTAATAACACACTTATAACATTTTTAGTAATTCTTCGATCAAATCTTTATCATTATTTTTTGTTATTTTAACAACTAATCTGATCACCCCAATAACAGTTGGAGGTATTCTTCCATAACAAAAAATGTTATTCCAAAGTTGTTTTGGCTATCAACGAATGTCAGACCAATAACAAATTTGGTTATGATAACATAAAGTGTTATTAAACCCTTATGCAGAAATGGATTTTTCAAGAAGATTCCATAACACTTTTTGTTATTTTAACAGTATTTGTTATTGAAATGGCATGAATTGTGTTATTACCGTCTGCCCGGGAGGATTAATTTTGAACCAACATCTGCTTAACAATTAACCAACCATCCACGGGATTACATCGTAAGTAAACTTTTATTTTTTTTTAAATTATGGGCCGATTTTCGAGCTGTGATACTGCGAACAATTTCGAAGCGCGGTGCTTTTGGTGTGGTTATTGTTTTATTTTTCGGTACGTTAAATGGATTACACTGACGGCGTTGGCGTGGAGTGATGGTAAACGAAAGCCTATCAGTGCTTTTTTTCGTAAATCAATTTGAATAACAAGCGCACAAACAAGCCACAACGAGGGGGTTTACATCTTTTTTCCGCTGAAAAAAGGAACGTGGCATCAAGGGTTCCTCTTTGCTGAAGTTTGCTTTTTTTTGGGTTTTAATGGTTATGGAGAGTTTGGTAAGTAGGTTTTTAATTATTGTGTAATCATCCTTATAATTACCTTCATTATTCTACATTCATGTGAGTAATTTCACTGATTGATGTAAAATGGCCTGGAATCGATTTGGAGCCCAATTTAATTTTTGAGCAATTCCAGCTCAAATCATGATTTTTTCTGGTACTTTTGTACCCGACCCTCTCCGATTTCAATGAAACTTTGTAGACATGTTATCCTAGGCCTATATAAGCCATTTTTGTGTATATGGAGCCAACAGTACTGGAAAGCAACATTGGAGAATGGCGTAAGGTATTTAAATATTTTTGTATTTTGTAATTTAAAAATACCTGTATCTCGAAGCCGTTGCGTCGTATCAAAAAGTGGTCAAAGACATACTTGCAGGAAATTGGACGGGCTTTCTGAAAAAATACACTGAAACAAAAATACACGCCACATCTATGAGATTTTTTGATTTTTAAGTCTCAAACATAAATTTAAAGGTCATGTCACGATTTTTTTTCGTTCAAAATTTTTGAGGAAATAGCCTGAAATATAACCAAAGCACTGACGAAAAATGCAGGATGGTATGTCTCTCCTAAAAAAATACAAAAATCATTTACTAAAACTGTTTTTTTGAAAAGTGGTCTAAACGTCAAAATTTTTTAAAACCTGTAGTGGGAATCGATTCTCCAGACAATTTTACATAAAAGTCTCAATATTGACCATTGTCCTATGTCCAATCCTTGGGAAGAAACAGTGGTTTAAAAAATTTAAATATTGAAGAAACGGAATTTTTGGTGGTTTTTGGCAATTTCCATATGACAGACTTGGTTTTTCCGTCTCGTATATATTTTTACCGGAAAGCTCGTTCAATTTTCCATAAGCTTGCCTATAATAGGACCTATTAAAAAACTCAAGAATTGAAGTTTTTTTAGGTATTTTTGAATATTTTGCCATCAAAGAAAAAAAAAATTCCAACAATTTTGTTGAAAACATCTAATCAATCTTTTCAAATTTACTAAAATCAACAAACCCAAAGAATTGACAAGACAAATATTATGTTCATGCTTGGTTCTTGCCTCAACAAACATTGAAATCAGGTTATACAACATTTTTGTAACACGATCTGGTCAAGGTTTAGGTGTTATTGACTATTTTTTGATCAAAAACCATCCTAATTTCACCAATATAACGAAAAATAATCATTGGTAATTACTTGAATACACTTTAGTTTTGCTAACATTTAATTTTTTTTAAATACTTAAACTAAACCTTGATTTTGAGGAATTACCAAATATCTTTACAGATGTATCAATGAGCCATTTTACATGATCATTCAAAATGGCCCGAGCAGACGGAAATAATTTGGGAACATTTTCTGTTATTCATAACAAGATTTGTTATTCGCCGTTATGATTTTTTTGTAATTGGATTGTTATTGGAATTACAGACTAATAACATTTTGAGTTATTCTTCGAACAAATCTTTGTTATTATTTTTTGTTATTTTACGACTAATCCGATAATCCCAATAACGGTTGGAGGTTTTCTTCCATAACAAAAAATGTTATTCCCAAGTTGTTTTGGCTCTCAACCAATATCAGACCAATAACAAATTTTGTTATGATAACATAAACTGTTATTAAAGTCTTATGCAAATATGGATTTTGCAAGAAGATTACATAACACTTTTTGTTATTTTAACAGTATTTGTTATTGAAATGGCATGAATTTTGTTATTACCATCTGCCCGGGGGGTCCGGGGGCCACAAAAAATCTCCCCGCGGGCCATACTTTGGTCACCCTTGTTGTAGTTAAAAGGAAGACACTAGTGGTTGGTACTGGCAAAAGTGGCCGACAACTGTAAAGTTAACCTCGTTTTTTTGTCGATTCAAATCCTAATAAAAAGTTCCTTGCATTTTCCCTGACCTGACCAAAACTATTTTTTTTTTAACAAATTCTTCAAATTCGTTGTTTTATGGTTCCATGCAATTCCCTAATTTGAATATTAACAATATGAGATACGAACCCGAACAGACGGTAATAACTAAATTCATGCCATTTCAATAACAAATACTGTTAAAACAACAGAAAGTGTTATGGATTCTTCTTGAAAAATAAATTTTGCACAAGAGTTGAATACAGTTTATGTTATCATAACAAAATTTGTTATTGGTCTGATATTGGTTGAGAGCCAAAACAACTTGGGAATAACATTTTTTATGGAAGAATACCGTCAATTGGTATTGGGATGATCGGATTAGTTGTTAAAATGATAAAAAATAATAACGAAGATTTGTTCGAAGAGTTACTAAAAGTGTTATCAGTATGTTATTACAATAACAATCGAATAACAAAAAAATCATAACGACGAATAACAAATGTTGTTATAAAAAACATAAAATGTTATTGGCCTAATTTTTCAAATATCAAAAAATGTTATTTCCAAGTTATTTCCGTCTGCTCGGGAAGACCGAACACCATCAGATCGTGACAGGTTTGTCTGAAACTTGTAAATAAACAGCCATTTTATTTAATTTATTTTCCTTAAGTGACATAAAAAAAACAGCCACATTACTTTTTCTTGTTAAGAGTAGGGGAGAGTGGGGAGACTTGATCCCCGGGGACACTTGATCCCAAGCCTGTATCTCGTCAGCATGTGGGTAAAATAATTAGCTTTGTTCTAGAAAGTTGTGCGAAATTGACTAAAACTCATGGTAGAAAACAAAGAAAAAAATTAAAAAAAAATTAGATTGAGTTACACACATTTTTCTAAGAAGTGCTGCAAAAAACTTCCAAGAGATCTTTTTTCTTTGTTTTGATAAGTATAGAAAACACTCAAAAATTATTCAAAAAAATATTTTTTATACATGAATTGTTTGATAAACATATCAACTCCAAAACCCTTACGCATTTGACTTTAAATTTATCGTCATACTATTTTTACAATCAATTGTTTAAAAAAGTGCGTTTAGTGAGACTTGATCCCTGAATTTTTACAGTCACTGGAATCAGCCTCAAGATTAAATAATTGGGCTGGGTTTTCGTACATAGTTTTCTTTAGTATAGTTTTATATAACTTACTGCAAATTGAACCATTTTTCAAAAGTTTTGTAAACAAAAATTACCAGCTTTTGTAAACATGCTCAATTTTGGTCTAAAAAAAAGAAAATTTTATGTTTTTAAATATTTTTCATGCTAAACTTGTTATATTTTGAACACAAACGTACAGGTTTAATGTGAAATTGCTGTAACTTATAGAAAATTAAAAGTTTGGATGAATAAGAAACATTTTGCTTAAGATTTCTTCAAAATGTTGAAAGGGGGATCAAGTTACCCCCAACATTTTGAAAATGCCGGTTTAAAATATTTTTTTAAAACGCTTGGCATGATTCGAAGAGTTTATCTGATGAAGTACCCTTATCAGCCAAACATAGTTGAATGTTTAAGCTTTCAATTCATGCAAATAGACCATAGTTTTGTGAGAAATTGACAGAGTTATGTGCGACACAAAAAAAGGGGATCAAGTCTCCCCACTCTCCCCTATTCAAAAATTATTAAAATTGCAGCAATAAAATAACAGACTACCTAAAATTTTTCGTTATTTAAAAAAAAATCAACAGCAGCTGTTATTTCAAATGAAATATAAAATAACTTTTTATCCAACCATTAAACTATCTTTAAAAACGGACAATATAAGGGCTACGGTGTTAAGTAATATTCCACATATTTTTAATTGTTCCCTAACTAGCACACTAGCTAAGGAAAATAAATTCAAAATATGGGCTCTTCTGGTTTTCCTCTTTTTTACTAACATTTTTCAGTTGAAAAAAAAAATACCTTAAACGAGGTGACTTTGATAGCCGCAAAATGAAGAGTGCAATTAAAATACGTACGGAATGGTTTAGAATCATACTGACCGTGGTAGAGTACCTAAAAAAACTTTTCATGCAATTTTGAAAAGTTTAAAAGTTAGCTAAATATGGTTAAGAAAATGTTGATGAAAGTCATTATTTTAAACTTCGCAAAGTGTCATGATTTTCTCAATAAACATGATTTTGAATCGGAAAGCGGAATGCATTTTTGGATTTTTTTTACAATTTTCCACTAGGTTCAAAAAGTTTGTAAATAATAAATAATATGTGTTTTTGGAACACAATTAAAAAATATCTCCAAATTCATAGGAAATTTCAGTTGAACAAATTTAATGTAAAACTAGTGATTCGTGCTTCAGATTCAGAATAAAATACAATATAAATCAATAATTTTTAATACAAAACTAGTTTTAAGAAATTTCAGGCAAAATTCCGACTTTTTAACAATTTTACCTCAAATTTATATGTATTTTGTTTAAAATCTTATAAACTTATTTATAAGAATTCCAGATTCATTGGACATTGATTTTTTGATAAAAAAATCTCAACTTCTATTGCTACCGAAGCAATTTTGTAGCACGATTGATTTATTTCCTAAATTTTCCTAGATAATTTTCCTTCTGAAGATGTCTAAAATCTGAAGATAATAGAAAACAATTTAAGTTGTTCTTGGCGTAAAATTGTTTAAAGAATCTGGTAGTGCAGCCCTTTGCAGATTTCAAGTCATTTTCGTTTAAAAAACACACATTTTGAAGTTGTCGCAGTTTTAGCGAAAAATAGTTGTTTTTTCCCGTTTTTATCACTTCCCGTTTTTGCGCGCTGCGTGAAAAAAATGTACTTATATTTTTGATATTTTGCAAGAACCATTCCAGTTACAGGCACCATTCGAATATTTGTTATTTTCCAAAATCAAACTTTATGTGTTTATAACTTAATAACGACGCAATATTTTTATTGTAAATTCAGTGACAATTCCAGGTTTTCGGCGACTTTTTTGATATTGACACCATGAGTTTACACATCTGCATCTTTGTTCCTCAGGAAAATATCGGATTTGGAAATAAATACTTAGCAAACCCTTTTTCCTCAATTTGATTTTTTAATATCCATCAATTAAGCGATTGCTTTCATCGACCTGCCAGTTACAGTCATATCCAAGTCCTTGTTTTTGACTTGCCAGACTCCATCGAACCGGTGTCCACCAGTGAATTGGGGCCATCGCGACTGTTATCCAGCTGTCAAAAGTGATTTTATTTATGGTTTGTCTCGTTCCTTTTGTTGGCGAGATGCTCCCTGCTCTCTTTTTTTTTGTTTTCACCATTTGTTCCAGCTATACTTGGTCACTGATGTGAGACTGTCATACATTTTCGCTGCCGATAACGAGATGAACCACTTTTCCCTCTGTTTCACGTGGCTTGGAGTGGTGGGTGATTAATATTTCAAAAGGGACTAAAAGAATAAAAAAAAAATAGGATTTAATTGAAAATCTATCTTAAAAGTCAAAAAGTTTAAGATCTCGAATATTTTTACAATAAACTACATTGAATTATCATTTCCAAAGTGGAAACGCTATGATTTATCTTATTTGCTGTCACATTAGTGGACCATGCCATTTTCTCACACGGAATATCCCCGCCACTCTAATGGTGCCCGAAACCTGAAAGGTTATCATTTATAAACGTAAATTTCGAGACATCGCAAAACAAAAACATTTGCTAATGTTCTGCAAGCAAAACAACAAACAGCGGTGCAGGGTGGGGTTGTCGTTATCGGAATAATTGGAGATGATCGTGTAATAAATTTCAATCAGCGTGACGCCAACCGCAAGAACCGCCGAAGAAAAAAAACCCGAAAGAATAAAGGCAATAAATCACGCTTTTCCAGGACTACGTGACTCCGGAAGTGGGAGGGAACCAAAAAAAAAAAATGAGACCGATTGCATCCCGGAAGTGCTTTTCTTCTCTTGGTTGGACGGATGGATTCTGGAGAGCTCGCGCGTCCTGGTTTTTCCTGCTGCTGCGACTGTGACAAGTTCTGATAGACTCTCGGTGTGAAATATGATGGCAGATGGAACCACTGTGACACCGTCCTGTCGGGGGATATTTTGTCCGCTGGAACGTTCTGGTGGATTTGCGATGCTAATGGCTTGGGACAGTTGGAATGGTTGATTAATTTTCTGGAAATCACGAAAAGTGTTATGAACCAAATTGAAACAAAATTTGTGTCCATTTATTAACGATTTTATGAAAACTATCAAAATAACAGACCGATTGATATATCGGGGTTCAAATCTTGGGAAAAACTTACTTTACTTATCAACATATTTTTTTTCTTGAGTAAATTTTTATTTTGATCTAGCTGCCTAGGAAACCCGTAGTAGATCGGTTGAAATGAAGATTTATTCTAGATTTATCCAAATCTAAGAACACTTTAAACTAGCATTTCAAAAAGAGAGTCTGCGATTAGCAGAGACGCGAGTCAGACGTGCGTCCCTCAAATACCAAATCAGTGCTAAAAAGTGCAAAAATTGCCTCACGGAAAGAAAATGAAGTGGTCCTCTCCAGCAGGATCGGCAGATTTGAAGAAGCTAAAGAATGCCGAAGCGCTACCTGCAAAGCCAGGCAGTTTGAGGAAGCATTTTTGTAAAAACTTCATCATCAGATTCGGTGCGAAAGTGGCTGACCGGGTTCATCAAATCGGGTGCATTACGAGCTTCCATTCGCTTGTGTGCTGATGGACTCAAAGTTCTGCTACCTGGCAGAAAGGATTACAACTACAGTCGGGATTTCCTGAACAACACAAAGATTGAATACTACAGCCATGACGATCGAGGTAAACGCCCCATGAAACATGTCCTCCGTGGTCTGTACGACATTGATGTGAGTGTGCTGAAAGAAGAGCTAAACACTCTGAAGTTGAACGTGATCTAGTCTTCAAGATGACGAGACACAACACAGGACATCAAGTATCGTGACCAAATGTACCTGGTTCATCTCTAGAAAGGATCGACAACGCCGTCTGAGCAGTTCGGGCAATTTTCAACATCATCGTGACTTGGGAACGTTATCGTCCAGTGCACCGTGACGTGACGCAATGTTCGAACTGCTTGCAGTTTGGGCATGGTGGAAGGAACTGTTTCATCAAGAGTCGTTGTGCACCCTGCAGAGGTGAGCACATAACTCAAGCTTGCAACACAACCAACGAGAACGTCGAAGCCAAATGCTTCAACTGTGGTGGCAACCATTCGACTAAGAATCGGAGCTGCCCAAAACTAGCTGAGCCGAGCAAAGACGTGGTACCAACCAAATCGTCGCAAAACACCATCAGCATTCACGGACGTGGATTTTCCTGCTTTGGCGTTACCAGGAGCGGGATCGAGCGGTTCCAAATCTGCAGCCATTGCCGTTGAATCAGCGAATACAACGCCCCCTGGTTTCAGCCAGCAACCGAAGGAAAACCTACCAGTCGTGACCTGTTTTCACCACAATAACTTCTGAACATTTTCATCGAGATGACAACAACACTGCGTGGGTGCAGAACAAGTAAGAACTCTTGAAGTATTTATTTCAAAATACAGTTCACAGTTTACTCGTTTTAGTGATTTTGAATATTTTAGTTTTGTTTTTTTTTTTAGTTTTAAGTTAGGATAAGTTGTTAAAGTTCTCTTTTTTATCCAAATATATTCTATTAAATGCAAAAATGTTAAAAAATTTGAAGTAAATAAACAAATGTGATCAGTCAATAATAAAACGAAAAGTGCAACAAAAAATAAGAGATGAATTTAGCCATATCACTTAGAATGTAAAAGAAAAAATTTACCCTTCATTTTCCTACATTTTTTCAGAAGCTCCTTGAATGTTTGCCTAAGTTACAGACTTTTAAAGATTTAGACGTTTAAACTTTGCGTCCTGATTTACCCCACTTCCCACTGAGCTAGAGTTTTTATATTTAGCCCAGATGCTACACAGCAAAAAATCCGATGGTAAAATCGCATGCAAAAGCATGCACATCACCTTCGTCAAAATAAACACTTAATATTACACACTGCAATTTTTGTTAACACAAAAAAAAGTTGCAACCGACGGGATTCAAACCCAGCATCAACAGTAAGGGCTGGCGCCTTAACCCACTCGGCCATCAGACCGATAAAAAGCTGTAAGGATAAACGCATATATGAGCTTGACATTTCGGTCAAGTAGGTTTCCCATACTGATGGGCTACATATTTCAGGGTGTAAAATCACATAGAATTGCATAAAATAATGCAATATTTATTTTACACCCAGGTCTTTTACACGCAGCTGGATTACTACTTTTTTAGTTGTGTAGTTAGATATGTCCAAACAACTGTTGAAAAATTCAGACGGGTTTGTGATTGGTGACTTGCTCTAAATAATTAGGGGTTTTTAATAAAAAAATGTGTATTCATACTATCAATTTTATGCAATCTATCAAAATAACAACTATATTTTTTTCTTCAAATTTATATTCAACCTTGTTTCTCCATAAAGTCCCTGGGCAAACTTAAGAGCTGTCCGTACAATACATTTCATGTAATCGTTCGATAACCCGTATCTTGATAGGGGATTTTCTAATCGATTTGGTATCTTGCTAAAGAAATCCAATGTCTTTAAATGTATTCGACAAAAGAAATTTATTTTTATCTGAGGCTTCTTTGATAATTTCATGTATGTATGTATGTATGTATGATCCCCATACCCGCAACTTGGTCCCGAAACACATGTGAGCGCTAGGTGAACAATTCGATCATCTTTTACTCCGTAATCTGTACACCCACGTGCATAAGTTTTTTTGCACGAATTTTAATGCTACAAATACCGACGCATAGAACAAAATGGTTTCCCTCTTCCCACCCCAAGCGCCGGAAATTTGAAGCGGGTCGCATAGACGCCCTTGCTCCCATCACGTCACTGAGGGTATGGAGCGAAGAGAAATTAATAAGCATGCCCCCTCAGTCGAACCTTCATTAGAGAAGCAGGCAATCCACAACTCACAGCAGGCAATCCACTGGTTGTCTGGAGTGGTTTGAGCGACTGTTAGAATATTAGTGAGAGAAGTTTCTGTTTTATAAAAATGTATAATGTATAATGTAATCTTCAAGACCAGCTTCATTTGAGTTCCGGGAGTTGTCCGATTTGATAAATTTGCGACCGGATGAACTCCCTTCGCGAACTTAAAACAACCAACCACAACTTTCAGCTGCGATTGGTGACGTTGCCGACGGACTCCTCCGTTGTCCATGGAAGTGTACCGGATGAATTTGCTGCTGCTGGAAAATCTTGATGATGATTCTTCGCGTTGGAATTCTCGAAGCAGCTCCGGTATATGCAACAGGCTCGGGCCGTTTTGACACCAAACTCCATTTCGAAATCCAGGTTGTGTTCCAATCGCTCCGCTCGATACCTGCTGACCACTTGTCCTTGACCACGAAGTTTTCCACCGGATTTTGCCCGGAAAAAGGCAAAATTATGTATTTATTTTATATTTTATACGAAAATTTGAAGAACCAAATTGACAGCGAAAAATTTCGATCCGCACACGCGCATGGTTTACTTCGATCTCCCTGAGGCTTCTTTGAGAATTTCATATTTACAAATAAATTACGTTCATTTTCGAAAACATTTTTGAGTTGATTGTTTTTTCTTTTTTTTTTCATTTTATAACATAGTTGAAAAAAGTAAAAAAATCAAAAATGTCTATAAAAAACATCATATAACAAAATAAAATTGAGCTACATACATTTTTGCAATTTTTTGAACCTGTGTTTGGTCACAGTTTCAAACATCTTTTAATTATTCATTTTTCTAATTTAAGCAACACTTTACTTTTCTAAGGATTGTTTCTATTTCGCTTCATTTTTCCATTCATCTAACTCGAAAATTTCTCAAAAAAAAAAACACATTTTATTCAAAAATATGTTTATTTAAACAGAAATAATACTCTAAGGATTATTATATATTCAAAAGTACATTAAATTTCCATAAAATGACATTTCTCTCGATTTTTGACAGTTGAGTGACGGAAAATGGCTGCGATTATTAGGGCGTTGCAAATATTTCTCATAATTTATGTC
Organism: Culex pipiens pallens; assembly: GCF_016801865.2. NCBI lineage: Eukaryota > Metazoa > Arthropoda > Insecta > Diptera > Culicidae > Culex > Culex pipiens. The sequence goes on from NC_068937.1 coordinate 111,643,118, forward strand.
GCCCCCCTTCAAAGTTGGTCCGAAAAATTCAGCCGGACCCTAAGATGACAGTTTTCGCGAGTTGCGCGTATTCACCGACAGATGGCCAGTGGGCCTCGTCGGAGTCCGCCCAATAAATACGCAACTCAAAATTTGCATGGAAAACTTTTTTTTCGTGACGTCTTTCGAGGCACGCTCGCTTCCACTGTTCTAGACTAATATTTTAACGTGACGTATCTCTAAATTAGTTTTTAAAGAATATGATTCCAGACTGCTTGTTTTGTCGTTTTAAACCGAAACAAGGCAAAAACTATATTTATTTAAATTATTCGCTTTTTTCAAAAGTTTGTCTAGGTAATATCTAAGGCCGCCATCTTAGGCCCACTGGGCCCACAAAAAGGGGTATGCTCAGTAGGGTGGAATCGAAAATTGGTTTTTTCAGCAACACATTTTTTGGGTCCCTTTAAGGGTCCCAAACAACCTCTCAAAATTTGGAACCGATTGGTTAAGCCCACGATTGGCGCACAGCGAATGAAATTTGTATGGAAATTACAATGGGGAAACATGCATTTTCACATTTTTGAAATTAGAAAATTCATGTTTTATTATTTTATGAAACTAACACCGTATAAGTATAGCCCTCAATGTCCTTAACAACTCTCTGTGCTAACTTGCTTCTAACAAAAGTTACAGAGCATTCAAGAGAGTCATTTCGGAATACTCGGTAAAAATCATACTTTTTGCCAACACTGCCAAGTCAAGTGGAAACTTTAATACGTAAACTATAATATATTTGAGGAATTGGGGTGCATTTTAACTAAATAATGTCTTCTGAGCATATCTTCATATCGATTTTACGTAAGACTCATCAAAATATAAGAACAATCGTATTTATTTTGTATTTCATGGTTTCTTCGGCAATGTTGGCAGAAGATGTGAGTTTGAACTTGAGTTGAACTTTTCAGCACTTGTTTGGAAAAGTTATACTTTTCAACATTTTTTTAAAATTTAAATGATTAATTGACTCTATGTAAAGAAATTTGTCCTATAATTCTGTTCAAATTGTGTTTTCGGAATTGCAAAAAACATTGTATGGAACTCGTTGCAAAACTTGATTTATTCAACACTCGTCGTATTTATCCAACTCGGTGAACCTCGTTGGAGAAATGTACGCCTCACAGTCATGATGTGTGTGTGTGTGGTCCAATCCAATACCCGCTAACCGGTAGCGAAATTATGGGAAAGTATAGTTTGTATCAGACTTTGTATATGCCGAATGGTGATACAACTTATCTCAGTCCCGGGTATTAGATGGTGATAGCCCTCGCGCTGCTTCCAACGACCCGTTTCAGAATGACAGAGCTCCTTGCGGTCCAATTCCGAGGTCGCTGGGCATTGTTCGGCCCCGCCTAAACATAGAAGCAAGCATCTGAAGGAAACTCGATCTATATTTAGACTTCCAATCCCGTCAGGCAAATCAGGGATCAGCGCGTATTTAATATGAGAAGATAACATGTTTCAACACTACGGATCAATTCACTGCTAGAGTGTAAACCTTCTGATGGCCGACTGCTTAGCGTCCCAGACCACCAATCCAGAGGTGTGAGTTCGAATCCCACCTGATTCATTTTCGTTTTTGTTCATATTCAAAGTTCAAATTCCTGATTCCAAATTTCAAAGGTACCGGCCGGGATTTGATCCCTGAACCTTCTGCTTGTGAGGCAGAAGCCGTAACCATTAAGCCACGGAGCCGGATGTACGCCTCACAGTCATGATGTATCGAAAAATGGACCTCGGATTCGTGATTAGGAATCAAAATTACTCATTAGAGCAAAGTTTCAATCGAAGGATGTCGAGGCAAATGCTGTGTGAGTTGGCGGAACGACCCATTATTTAAAATAGGAGCAGTTTTTTTTTCTTTTTTTAATCATGCTGTTAAAATTACTTTGTGTGAAGTACATTAATTTAATATATAACTCTGACTAAAAAAATGGCGGAAAAGCGTCTGAAGTCGTAGAAAATATGCATTTGGAGAAGACTCATTTCATTTGAACCGCTAAAGTTTTCTTAATTTATTTACAAAATTCGTTGAAATGTTCAATGATATTTAGTTTAAAATGTTTCTAGCAACTCTAAACAAGACAACAAAAACTGTGTTCATTGAAATAAATATTTAAGCAATCTCTTTTCCAAGACTTACAAACTGTCCTTTTTCCAAAGCGATTATCATAAATCTGCTGGAACGAGTAAAAAAGTAACAATAATTACACGAATCCTTCTCCCCGACTTTGTCTCATCTTTTCTAATCGCGCTTCTCAGAATTGCTTTCTCCTCCCCCCCCCCCACTCCCCTTCCCCTTAGTAACAATTCCAGAATAGGATCATCCCTGAAACGGTAGTTAACGAGAGAACTTTGCTCGTTAATTCGAGTGAGCGTTTCCCTCATCCAGCTCACTTGGCCTGCGAGTTCGGAAGATTATCTCCCTTCTTTTGGGGGAGGGCTCCAAAGTTCCACGAAAACCGAAGACCGCCCAGACGGCCGGGAGTTGGCACGTATAATCCCTCACCACGGAGGAAAACCTGTCCAAGTGTTTTTTTTTTCCGGGAAAAAAGACCATCCGCGGTTGTGTGAGTGAAAAATTAGACTTTGTAATGTGAGGTAATTTGATTCAATTTGAGGTAATTTTCGAGCATGTAGGCTAATCTCAAAGACAGAGGGAGGGGGATAAATTCGAGCAGCTTTTGTTTTTACGATTGGTTTCGTAGGAAATGTTCAGATTCAGGTGGTTTGGAAGAGTATTTTGGAACAATCATTGTTTAGAAGGCTAGAAAAAGGATTTTGTAGATCTGGGAACAGTCTTAATATAAGGTAACTTCTTTAAAATAAAAAAAACAATTTGACAATGTGTGTAACATTCCAAGAGTTTTATTTCTATAAATTCTGCAAAGTTCATTTGGCAAAATTTATCAGATTTTTTATTATTCTATTATTTAGTTAAAAGTTGTAATTTTTTAAGTAACTCACAATTTTATTAAAGGAGCTAACAATGAAAAATGTCAAATCTCCAATCCCTAATGCATTCCATCTCTCGTGAACAACACAAATCACGCACAGACTTTCAACATCCCGGGACACTTCGAAGAGTTGAAAACATCCCTGCGTCATTTTTCGTTGGACAGGGTCCCCCGCCTGAAGAGGGATCGGGGTTTCGTGTTCACCTGAAAGGATCGCCATACACCTTCCACGAACTGAAAATAACTTGTCACCAAAGTTTTCTCAAAGTATCAGCCCCCTGAAAAGGTGCGCAAACCTGAGCGGGGATGCAATCTTTTAAATATCACAAATTTATGGTTCTGTAGGGTGAGGTGTGCTTTATTTGAACTACCTACAGTTTTTCATGAAATGAAAAAAATATCGCTTTTAACATAAATGTCTTAGTAAAAAAAAAACACTTCCAAACAATTTCTAAATAAACTTGAAAGCATCTAACCCCTGAAATTTCAATGTAGCTTTCGCTCGATAAATGCAAGAGTGCTGTCAGCACGTTCCACAGGATGCTGTTGCTGTCACATAAATATCTCGTCCACATTATTCCCCGATGGAGGGAAAACGGGCTCCGTTCTAACCCTAACCCCACTCCGTGAAAGTGCTTGCCCTCTCCAACGGTGCTGTACGGTTGCAAAATTTATGCTACCGAACGGTGCGATGTGTATCTGTCACACACGGTAAATTGAGAAGTCAGCACACACAAACACACACCCACACTCACATTATTCACGACAAGAGGTTAAAAATTTTAATGTTTTGTCCCAAAGCAAGGGTTGGTGAGCTGCTGAATTTGCTAAATTGCTAGAAATGTGTGAATCAAAGAAGGCGTAATTCATTTTGCTATTGTTTGCCTTTCTTTTTGTCTCTTAGAAACTTTAAGTTATAGATAAATAATAAATGTTTTTGAAAAATTATAATTTTTTTTTATTTTATATTTTTTAAAAGGATTATAGAGACATCTTTTAAGCTAGAAGATGGTTCATGATCTGGTACTGGAGCTATGAATTCACGTAAAATACTTAAAATTAATTTGCAAATTTGTAATAGAAAATAACTTTACTCATTATTTCATTACGTGGGTTGGAGGCAAGGTAGCCAAATGGCACCAGATCGTACTGAGGATGGCAAATTTGAGTTCCTGAGCAAAAACCAGTGTTGTTTGACACGTCGGAAAGTGTACTAGGCAAATTGCCGAAACTGGTCCATTGGAACCATTTTACGGATATTCCGGGTTGATGGCAGGGTGGCCAAACGGCACCAGATCGTTGTGAGGATGTCAAATATAAGTTCCTGAGCCAAAATCAGTGTTGTTCGACATATCGGAAAGTATCCTTGGGAAATAACCGAAACTTGTCCATCGGAACAATTTTACGGATATTCCGGGTTGATGGCAGGGTGGCCAAATGGCACCAGAAAGTACTGAGGATGTCAAATTTGAACTCCTAAGTCAAAATCAGTGTCGTTTGACATGTCGGAAGCCATATTAGACTTGATGTAGAATTTGACATCCGTACCTGTGTAGTCGGTTCCGGAAGGGTGGCCAATTCATATCCGTAGGTTCGGGATCAAAGGAATATGCCCAATATGTTCAGAACAGGTCTTGGAGGAAATTGAGATGGTTTTCTGAAGAATTTATGATCATAACCATGATTTGTAGATTGGTTTGCATACCCAGACAAAAACCTACCCCACGAGGTTCCGGAATATCTCCGTGGCCAAGTGATCTTTTCCCTTCTGGTGATCTTTTCCCTTCTGGAATCGATTGCTTAGTAAAGGGAAGGTAGTGTATCGTCACAAACTGGACCTTATCACGACACCTTAGGAAGGCGACCTATGGAATGTTAACATTAATCTTAACATGTTAACATTAAGTTGAGAATGAACTGCCACTGAATCCGCTTTGTAAATGCCGGCCCCGATACTCTTCAAGGGTGTTCCCCTCAGGAACTGGGAAAGATTTACAAGTGACCGATTCCGGATTTCTTTGTAGATACTGAAAATAGATATTTGTTCGGTTCTTTTGAGGTGTGAACGAACTTATTTGGTCAAAAGAGGCCAAAGATACAGCATGTTTAAGGTTTTTTTTTCGGTATCTCGCATCAGACGTTCGGATTGTAAGGGTTAAAAATATCAATTTTATCAATGTTCCGAAAAAATAAACTTCAACTTTCAATAAACGCAGTGAAAACTGTCACGATTGTAAATTTAGTTTTCTTTTGTATACATGTTCAGAAAATTTTGAGTTCAATGGAAAAAATGATTTTGAAAAAATATTTATTTAGAAAAAAAGGTGATGAATTATGTTTCTTAGTGTCACCTTATTAGCCATAATTTTAGAATATATCTCGAAAACTTTTGATTCGATTTTCAATGATAAAATGTGAAATTTTGTGAAATTTACTGCTGAATTGAATTTTTTAAACCCTTCATTTTAAAACGTAAACATATAAGCAAGGGTCCTGATTGCTCAAAATCAACCACTCCATTCGCGAGCATAAATAGCAGGCGACGCGTTACTGCCCTGATGAATTCCTACCGTTTGTCACTCTATCACCATTCGTTCCCGAACACTCTCTTTTCTACTCTTCTCTCTCTCTGATTGGCTCAGTCTCCGAACGGTTAAGACAGGCCGATCGTCTCCGATCACTCTGAACTGAAAACATTTTTTCTCTGATGCGCTGCGTTATACTCATTGATTTGGGTTGCTTAGAATCAATGTTATCAATTAAATTGTGCATTTATTTTGATTTCATAACATTATAGACACCATTCAAAGAAACTTCCACCAAGAAAAATCAAATTGATGACAAACTGAGGGTGTGAAGACAAAAAGACTGCCGCGCTGGCATTTTGTGAGAGTGGCTCTTCGCTGAGCATGGTAGTGTGTGAGTGTCGTCGAGGGACGGAGTCGGCAAATATTTTCACGATGTATTTGTTCGCTGAGTGAACAGTTCGGGCCACTCGCTGGCTGCTTGCGAGACTCATTCGCTCATGAATGCTAGCGGGTTGGAATAGGCGACGAATGGATAGGCGATGAGTGTGTGGTTGCTGTTCATTGAACCGAAAATCAGGACCCTTGCATATAAGTGTTTTGACAGGTAAAAAAAACCAAAATACTTTTTTGATATTTTTCTTATCAAAATTTCATGTTTACAAATGATTTTTTGCGGTTTGTCGATCAGGATAATTTTTAAAAAAGTTTTGTGTTTTTGCTGTTGTTTTAACCCAAGCTGCTTTTAATTAATCCTTTTTTGATAAATTTAGAGTTTGTAATGGAATAAAACATTTGCAAATTTCTGTGGTTTTATGCTGAAACAAGAGCAGTAAAAATATTTTTTCCCATAAAACAAAACCCTTATTAATCCCAATGTTTTTATTGTCTTCTCAAAATAAAACTATGTCAAATATTTGAGTATGAAGCAGACAAATAAAAGAGAAACAAAAATGTTTTGTTTCTTTCGCAATTATAAATACATAATTTTTGAATGATTCATTTACTCCTGATTTGAAAACATCAATCTGTGAAGAAAAATTAAATCCAAAATGGTTTGTTAGTCTAATTTAAAAAAATTAAAAACTGCGATTATTTTCAAAAAAAATATCTTAAAAATGGCTTTAATTTGCAAACGGTGCACTTTATCAAAATTTTACTAGAGAACCGTAAAACGGGGTGATTTTGATAGGTTCGCGATTTTTCCGCAAAATGAAGAGTATAATTAAAATAGTACGGAATTGTTTAGAATCATTCTGACTATGGTAGAGAAGTGTTCAAAGAACCTCAAAAAGAACTTTTCATAAAATTTTGGAAACTTTAAAAAGTTAGTTAACTATAGTTAAGAAAATGTTGATGAAAGTAATTATTTTAAACTTCTCAAAGTGTCATGATTTTCTTAATGAACATGATTTTTAATCGGAAAACGGAATGCATTTTAGGATTCTTTGGACAATTTTCCACTAGGAGAAGGTAAAATAAGTTTGTAAATGATAAATAATATGTGTTTTTGAAACACAATTTAAAAAAAATCTCCAAATTTATGGACAATTTCAGTTAAACAAATTTCATGTAAAATGTGAAAACTTGTGATTAGTGCTTCGAATTCAGTATAACATGCAATATAAATCGATAATTTTATAAACAAAACTAGTTTTCACAAATTTCAGGCAAAATTCCGACTTTTTAACAATTTTACCTAAAATTTATATTTAATTTGTTCAAAAGCTTACAAACTTAAATATCTAAATATAAACATTATTTTTTTCTCTTAAAAACAATACCAGCAACTTCAGTGATGGTACATTTAACGTACACATAAAGTTTGAACATCTTAAATATGATTTTAACAACAAAAACTATGACTATCAAAGTCACCCCGGAATTTAAACTAAGAATTTTTAACGTAAATATTTTTCTAAACACTATTGAAAAAACTTTTTTTTTCCAAAATAATGCATGGACTTTGTGTGGCCTGCCCCAGTACATGTTTTAAAAATAATAATCTTGAGCAAAATCTTACCTATTTAAAAATATTCAAAAAACAAATTGCAATCCTATCAAAGTCACCCCGGTTTACGGTACAGTTTGATTGCTAATTTGAGTTTACATCGAAGAATTAAGTTGAAATTTTTTTGCGATCAAAACGTCGATTTTTTGAAAAAAATCATAACTTGGTCAAAGCTTTTTTGCACAACCTGAAAATTTCTGATAAGCTGGCATTTGATGTCCTCTGAAACATATCAAAAAATAAAAAATAGTGTTTTTTTGCTAATCAAGTTTTAGTGACAGAAATTTAAATGAAAAAATCATCAATTTTTTTTTGTACTGTGTTTTTTAGTGTAGTCCGTATTTATACCTACAACTTTGCCGATGACAAAATCGATTCAAAAATACCTTCAAAAGATACAGATTTTAATTTTAATTTAATTTTCATACATCATTTTTGTATGGACAGCTGCCAAATGTGTATGGAAAATTATATGGACAAACTAATGACCATCAAAAAAGTTTCAATTGGATCAAAGAATACCAAAATCAAAATCTTAAAATAAGACTGGTTTTGTAGAGAGTTGCTCAGCTTTTAAAAACCAGTTTACTTAGGGGCGACTCAAAAATTATCAATAATTTGTAGTACTTGATACAGCATATCTGGCAATAGGTTAGTATTTTAAAATTTTGTAAAAATGCTTCTTTACATGTTTTTTTTTACCGTTTCGAGTGGTCAAAAAGCTTGTTTTTAATCGGTTTGGTAAACCCATCCACGCGCAACCCAAAGTGCTGATAAATTTGACTTTCCGTTGTCACTTTGTCCGACAACAAGATGGCATTCTAGCGAGAGACAGAGAAAGCATCGAAAAAAAAAGAAACAAAAATCCCCGCCCAGTGGTGACAAGACAAAGTTTCAAGGGTTCGGTTCTTCGGCGGTGTGTATTTAGACAGGGGTACGTCACGTCACACATGTGTCACAGGATGAAAGGCCAGAACAACAACGACGACGGTCCCGGGTCCCGGATCCCGCTCCCGGGGACAGTATGCCGTGGCTGCGGTTTGTGGCTTATGAGGTTCGCCTTTTTTATATTTTCATGGCCCCAAAAACGAGTGACACACCGACCAACCGGATTGTGTGCTCGGAGTAAAAGGGAGGATTCTGACAAGTTTTCACCGTCGTAAAAGTGTGTGTTTGAGTGTTCACGAAATGCTTGGGACAGTTGAAGAAGGGGCTTTTGGCTCTGGAATGTGAAATGCTAATCATCTCTTATTTCGAGGAATAATTACTCCATTTGGAGAGGGGACATGAAGAATGGAAAGTTTTTGAACTTTTATGAGAGGACAAAGTGCAGTACATTAAAGAAAGGTTAATGTGTTTGCATTAGCCTGGTCTGTCAACAAAATAGTTTAATTATTATTTAAAACATGGTTCTTTTTTTCTGGGAATAAGAGCATCTATTTTAAAACTATAAAAGGTAATAAAAAATCTTCCAATACCTTTCCAAAAAATCAAGGGATGATGGTGATGATCTAGATATTTTTTATCGCCAAAAGATATTTTAGCTTAAAAATTCATACAAACATGTGAACACTCTAAATTTGCTCACAAATGTTGAGCTCACAACTGTAAATAATCGGATTAAATTCAGCAGAAAATAAGCTCAAAATATCCACTCCGACTCGCTTCTCTCACCAATCCCACCCCCAACTAAACGTTGAAATCACATGCATCACCGAGTCAGAAAGGGGTGGGCGGAAACAGCTGTCAGTAATTTTATATTTTTAAAAGCTTCTACTCATCATTCCGGAGGTGGAGTGGCAGTCATTAAACAAATATGTACGTTCGTGAATGTGTTCATTCATCTTCAGTGCCGCGAGCCATTCAGTCTTTATACCTGGTTTATCTTCCAGAACTTAAATTTAGCAGAAACGGGAGAAAGTTCCGCAAAAGAAAGTTTCAATAACCCTTTAAAGTATTTAAAATAAAAAAAAACGGACTTTGCAAAAAATCATTACCTTGCCATAATGGCGCTTGCCATATAGTTTGACGTTTGACGGATGGCAGCCATTTTCCGAAATGGCGGCCCTGACAGGGTCATCCTGCGAGCTTCAACATGGGCAATAAAGGTAATTTGCGTAATCGCGTTATAACCCTTAACATGCACGCTATCTTGTTCCCGAGACCCCCCCCCCCTTCCCTCCTCTTTCCCTTTCCATCCTAATTTTTGTTGGCATTTGGCAAATCCGCGGGTTCCCTTGAAAGGGAGGGAGAGAGAGCGAGAGTTATGGCGGTTCCATTACAAAATGAGCAATGGCTAATAAAAAAACCCTTCCGCTTCAGGACTCCCACCTGCGCAAAAGAAGGTTCATTATAGTTTATAATTTTAAAGGGTGCTTCATTTTTTGCCGTAGGGAGGAAAGGGGAAAAGTTTAACATTCTGTTGAGTGTAAGAGGGAAGTTTCTTTCGTACAGCTAATTCAAGTTTGTAAAGATAGACGGAAAAGTAGAGCGTATGTTCTGCATAATTACGAGTAAGATTTTCACCTTGAGAGTTGAGACTAATTTACATTTAGTTGAAATTTGAAAGTTTTGAGATGAAGATTACAAATTTTATTATTTATGCAGAAGTTGAAAAAAAGGAGCTATCCTCTGAAGCATACAAAAAACAAAGGAGATCAATTTGAAAAAATAGTCATTCAAAAATACTACTGACAAAATCTGTAAATAAAATAATAATCTTGTTTGGCTTAGGGAAAGATGTAATCCTGATCTATTTTTTTATATTTTTAAGGTTGTATGAAATTTCGTATATGGGTAATTCTCCGCCAACTCACACAGCAGTTGCCCCGACCCCTCTTCGATTTGCGTGAAACTGTGTCCTAAGGAGTAACTTTTGTCCCTGATCACGAATCTGAGGTCCGTTTTTTGACAAAGGACTTTGTCTTAAAGCTCTATCTGCGGTGTCAATGCAAAATTTTTCGAAAATGTAGCGTTACCGTCGCAAGCCCTCGGCGTGACATTCTGTTTCTGTTGCGTAGATGCCGTGAAAACTATTTAAGCTAAAAGTTAGCCTCTGGAGGATTTAGTGTCCATCAGACTTTCATCAAAGACGGACCTTACGTTGGGAATTTTATTGCTCACACACACACACACACACACACGCAGGTGGTGCACGAACTTGAGAGGAGGTCCAAGAAGTTATTGACGGTAGCCAGAACGGTCACCGGAATACCGAAATTATTGGGAACAATTTGGTAGGAAATCGGCCACACCCGGAGTGGCCAGTGCCCTGAGGGAAGGTTCTACCGGGAGGACATTTACGGAACCATACAAATTTGGGCAATATGGGTATCAAAATTCATGGTTTTTGATACTGGTAATTAAAATGACCATTTTGGCAGGATTGGCCACACCCGGAGTGGCCAGTGCCCTGAGGGAAGGTTCTACCGGGAGGACATTTACGGAACCATACAAATTTGGGCAATATGGGTATCAAAATTCATGGTTTTTGATACTGGTAATTAAAATTACCATTTTGGCAGGATTGGCCACACCCGGAGTGGCCATTGCCCTAAGGGAAGGTTCTACCGGGAGGACATTTACGGAACCATACAAATTTGGGCAATATGGGTATCAAAATTCATGGTTTTTGATACTGGTAATTAAAATGACCATTTTGGCAGGATTGGCCACACCCGGAGTGGCCATTGCCCTAAGGGAAGGTTCTACCGGGAGGACATTTACGGAACCATACAAATTTGGGCAATATGGGTATCAAAATTCATGGTTTTTGATACTGGTAATGAAAATGGCCATTTTGGCAGGATTGGCCACACCCGGAGTGGCCATTGCCCTGAGGGAAGGTTCTACCGGGAGGACATTTACGGAACCATACAAATTTGGGCAATATGGGTATCAAAATTCATGGTTTTTGATACTGGTGATGAAAATGGCCATTTGGGCAGAATTGGCCGCACCCGGAGTGGCCAGTGCCCTGAGGGAAGGTTCTACCGGGAGGACATTTACGGAACCATACGACTTAGGGCAATATGGGTATTAAAATTCATGGTTTTTGAAACTGGTAATAAAAATGGCTATTTTGACTGGATTGGCCACACCCGGAGTGGCCAGTGCCCTCGGGAAGGTTCTACCGGGGGGACATTAATCGAACCATACGACTTGGGGCAATATAGGTATCAAAATTCATGGTTTTTGAAACTGGTAATGAAAATGGGCATTTTGGCAGAATTGGCCACACCCGGAGTGGCCAGTGCCCTGAGGGAAGGTTCTACCGGGGGGACATTAATCGAACCATACGACTTAGGGCAATATGGGTATCAAAATTCATAGTTTTTGAAACTGGTAATGAAAATGGCCATTTTGACTGGATTGGCCACACCCGGAGTGGCCAGTGCCCTCGGGAAGGTTCTACCGGGGGGACATTAATCGAACCATACGACTTGGGGCAATATAGGTATCAAAATTCATGGTTTTTGAAACTGGTAATGAATATGGGCATTTTGACAGAATTGGCCACACCCGGAGTGGCCAGTGCCCTGAGGGAAGGTTCTACCGGGGGGACATTAATCGAACCATACGACTTGGGGCAATATGGGTATCAAAATTCATGGTTATTGAAACTGGTGATGAAAATGGCCATTTTGACTGGATTGGCCACACCCGGAGTGGCCAGTGCCCTCGGGAAGGTTCTACCGGGGGGACATTAATCGAACCATACGACTTGGGGCAATATGGGTATCAAAATTCATGGTTTTTGAAACTGGTAATGAAAATGGGCATTTTGGCAGAATTGGCCACACCCGGAGTGGCCAGTGCCCTGAGGGAAGGTTCTACCGGGAGGACATTTACGGAACCATACGACTTGGGGCAATATGCGTATCAAAATTCATGGTTTTTGATACTGGTGATGAAAATGGCCATTTGGGCAGGATTGGCCACACCCGGAGTGGCCAGTGCCCTCGGGAAGGTTCTACCGGGGGGACATTAATCGAACCATACGACTTAGGGCAATATAGGTATCAAAATTCATAGTTTTTGAAACTGGTAATGAAAATGGGCATTTTGGCAGAATTGGCCACACCCGGAGTGGCCAGTGCCCTGAGGGAAGGTTCTACCGGGGGGACATTAATCGAACCATACGACTTAGGGCAATATGGGTATCAAAATTCATGGTTTTTGATACTGGTGATGAAAATGGCCATTTTGGCAGGATTGGCCACACCCGGAGTGGCCAGTGCCCTCGGGAAGGTTCTACCGGGGGGACATTAATCGAACCATACGACTTAGGGCAATATGGGTATCAAAATTCATAGTTTTTGAAACTGGTAATGAAAATGGCCATTTTGACTGGATTGGCCACACCCGGAGTGGCCAGTGCCCTCGAGAAGGTTCTACCGGGGGGACATTAATCGAACCATACGACTTGGGGCAATATGGGTATCAAAATTCATGGTTTTTGAAACTGGTAATGAAAATGGGCATTTTGGCAGAATTGGCCACACCCGGAGTGGCCAGTGCCCTGAGGGAAGGTTCTACCGGGAGGACATTTACGGAACCATACGACTTGGGGCAATATGCGTATCAAAATTCATGGTTTTTGATACTGGTGATGAAAATGGCCATTTGGGCAGGATTGGCCACACCCGGAGTGGCCAGTGCCCTCGGGAAGGTTCTACCGGGGGGACATTAATCGAACCATACGACTTAGGGCAATATGGGTATCAAAATTCATGGTTTTTGAAACTGGTAATGAAAATGGCCATTTTGACTGGATTGGCCACACCCGGAGTGGCCAGTGCCCACGGGAAGGTTCTACCGGGGGGACATTAATCGAACCATACGACTTGGGGCAATATGGGTATCAAAATTCATGGTTTTTGAAACTGGTAATGAAAATGGCCATTTTGACTGGATTGGCCACACCCGGAGTGGCCAGTGCCCACGGGAAGGTTCTACCGGGGGGACATTAATCGAACCATACGACTTGGGGCAATATAGGTATCAAAATTCATGGTTTTTGAAACTGGTAATGAAAATGGGCATTTTGGCAGAATTGGCCACACCCGGAGTGGCCAGTGCCCTGAGGGAAGGTTCTACCGGGAGGACATTTACGGAACCATACGACTTGGGGCAATATGGGTATCAAAATTCATGGTTATTGAAACTGGTGATGAAAATGGCCATTTTGACTGGATTGGCCACACCCGGAGTGGCCAGTGCCCTCGGGAAGGTTCTACCGGGGGGACATTAATCGAACCATACGACTTGGGGCAATATAGGTATCAAAATTCATGGTTTTTGAAACTGGTAATGAAAATGGGCATTTTGGCAGAATTGGCCACACCCGGAGTGGCCAGTGCCCTGAGGGAAGGTTCTACCGGGGGGACATTAATCGAACCATACGACTTAGGGCAATATGGGTATCAAAATTCATGGTTTTTGATACTGGTGATGAAAATGGCCATTTTGGCAGGATTGGCCACACCCGGAGTGGCCAGTGCCCTCGGGAAGGTTCTACCGGGGGGACATTAATCGAACCATACGACTTAGGGCAATATGGGTATCAAAATTCATAGTTTTTGAAACTGGTAATGAAAATGGCCATTTTGACTGGATTGGCCACACCCGGAGTGGCCAGTGCCCTCGAGAAGGTTCTACCGGGGGGACATTAATCGAACCATACGACTTGGGGCAATATGGGTATCAAAATTCATGGTTTTTGAAACTGGTAATGAAAATGGGCATTTTGGCAGAATTGGCCACACCCGGAGTGGCCAGTGCCCTGAGGGAAGGTTCTACCGGGAGGACATTTACGGAACCATACGACTTGGGGCAATATGCGTATCAAAATTCATGGTTTTTGATACTGGTGATGAAAATGGCCATTTGGGCAGGATTGGCCACACCCGGAGTGGCCAGTGCCCTCGGGAAGGTTCTACCGGGGGGACATTAATCGAACCATACGACTTAGGGCAATATGGGTATCAAAATTCATGGTTTTTGAAACTGGTAATGAAAATGGCCATTTTGACTGGATTGGCCACACCCGGAGTGGCCAGTGCCCACGGGAAGGTTCTACCGGGGGGACATTAATCGAACCATACGACTTGGGGCAATATGGGTATCAAAATTCATGGTTTTTGAAACTGGTAATGAAAATGGCCATTTTGACTGGATTGGCCACACCCGGAGTGGCCAGTGCCCACGGGAAGGTTCTACCGGGGGGACATTAATCGAACCATACGACTTGGGGCAATATAGGTATCAAAATTCATGGTTTTTGAAACTGGTAATGAAAATGGGCATTTTGGCAGAATTGGCCACACCCGGAGTGGCCAGTGCCCTGAGGGAAGGTTCTACCGGGAGGACATTTACGGAACCATACGACTTGGGGCAATATGCGTATCAAAATTCATGGTTTTTGATACTGGTGATGAAAATGGCCATTTGGGCAGGATTGGCCACACCCGGAGTGGCCAGTGCCCTCGGGAAGGTTCTACCGGGGGGACATTATTCGAACCATACGACTTGGGGCAATATAGGTATCAAAATTCATGGTTATTGAAACTGGTAATGAAAATGGCCATTTTGACTGGATTGGCCACACCCGGAGTGGCCAGTGCCCTCGGGAAGGTTCTACCGGGGGGACATTAATCGAACCATACGACTTAGGGCAATATGGGTATCAAAATTCATGGTTTGGCCACTACGGGTGTGGCCACTCCGGGTGTGGCCAATCCAGTCAAAATGGCCATTTTTATTACCAGTTTCAAAAACCATGAATTTTGATACCCATATTGCCCTAAGTCGTATGGTTCGATTAATGTCCCCCCGGTAGAACCTTCCCTCAGGGCACTGGTCACTCCGGGTGTGGCCAATCCAGTCAAAATGGCCATTTTCATTACCAGTTTCAAAAACCATGAATTTTGATACCCATATTGCCCTAAGTCGTATGGTTCGATTAATGTCCCCCCGGTAGAACCTTCCCGAGGGCACTGGCCACTCCGGGTGTGGCAAATCCTGCCAAAATGGCCATTTCCATTACCAGTTTCAAAAACCATGAATTTTGATACGCATATTGCCCCAAGTCGTATGGTTCCGTAAATGTCCTCCCGGTAGAACCTTCCCTCAGGGCACTGGTCACTCCGGGTGTGGCCAATCCAGTCAAAATGGCCATTTTCATTACCAGTTTCAAAAACTATGAATTTTGATACCCATATTGCCCTAAGTCGTATGGTTCGATTAATGTCCCCCGGTAGAACCTTCCCGAGGGCACTGGCCACTCCGGGTGTGGCCAATCCAGTCAAAATGGCCATTTTCATTACCAGTTTCAAAAACCATGAATTTTGATACCCATATTGCCCCAAGTCGTATGGTTCGAATAATGTCCCCCCGGTAGAACCTTCCCGAGGGCACTGGCCACTCCGGGTGTGGCCAATATCCTATAAATGTGCTCCCAAGCCTATTGCCCCAAATCATTCTGGTCCGGTGACCGTCCTTACAATCTTCATAAGAACAGAATTCCTCCCAATTTAGTGCACAAACTGTGTCTTTCAATGTGTGCGTGTGTGTGTGTGAGCAATAAAATTACCACCGTCGATCCGTCTCTGACGGATTTTCGGTCAAAACTATCTGTTCAGAGGCTATCTGTTAGCTTATATAGTCCGCATGAAATGTGGCAACATTGTGCAAATTTTGCCTCGTCTCCTGCTTTCTTGGAACTGTCACGCGAGAATGTTGCACCATTGTTGCCACATTTCATGCGAACTATATAAGCTAACAGATAGCCTCTGAACAGATAGTTTTGACCGAAAATCCGTCAGAGACGGATCGACGGTGGTAATTTTATTGCTCACACACACACACGCACACATTGAAAGACACAGTTTGTGCACTAAATTGGGAGGAATTCTGTTCTTATGAAGATTGTAAGGACGGTCACCGGACCAGAATGATTTGGGGCAATAGGCTTGGGAGCACATTTATAGGATATTGGCCACACCCGGAGTGGCCAGTGCCCTCGGGAAGGTTCTACCGGGGGGACATTATTCGAACCATACGACTTGGGGCAATATAGGTATCAAAATTCATGGTTATTGAAACTGGTAATGAAAATGGCCATTTTGACTGGATTGGCCACACCCGGAGTGGCCAGTGCCCTCGGGAAGGTTCTACCGGGGGGACATTAATCGAACCATACGACTTAGGGCAATATGGGTATCAAAATTCATGGTTTGGCCACTACGGGTGTGGCCACTCCGGGTGTGGCCAATCCAGTCAAAATGGCCATTTTTATTACCAGTTTCAAAAACCATGAATTTTGATACCCATATTGCCCTAAGTCGTATGGTTCGATTAATGTCCCCCCGGTAGAAC
Source organism: Culex pipiens pallens (assembly GCF_016801865.2). Classification (NCBI taxonomy): domain Eukaryota; kingdom Metazoa; phylum Arthropoda; class Insecta; order Diptera; family Culicidae; genus Culex; species Culex pipiens. The sequence goes on from NC_068937.1 coordinate 111,660,025, forward strand.
CTTCCCTCAGGGCACTGGTCACTCCGGGTGTGGCCAATCCAGTCAAAATGGCCATTTTCATTACCAGTTTCAAAAACCATGAATTTTGATACCCATATTGCCCTAAGTCGTATGGTTCGATTAATGTCCCCCCGGTAGAACCTTCCCGAGGGCACTGGCCACTCCGGGTGTGGCAAATCCTGCCAAAATGGCCATTTCCATTACCAGTTTCAAAAACCATGAATTTTGATACGCATATTGCCCCAAGTCGTATGGTTCCGTAAATGTCCTCCCGGTAGAACCTTCCCTCAGGGCACTGGTCACTCCGGGTGTGGCCAATCCAGTCAAAATGGCCATTTTCATTACCAGTTTCAAAAACTATGAATTTTGATACCCATATTGCCCTAAGTCGTATGGTTCGATTAATGTCCCCCCGGTAGAACCTTCCCGAGGGCACTGGCCACTCCGGGTGTGGCCAATCCAGTCAAAATGGCCATTTTCATTACCAGTTTCAAAAACCATGAATTTTGATACCCATATTGCCCCAAGTCGTATGGTTCGAATAATGTCCCCCCGGTAGAACCTTCCCGAGGGCACTGGCCACTCCGGGTGTGGCCAATATCCTATAAATGTGCTCCCAAGCCTATTGCCCCAAATCATTCTGGTCCGGTGACCGTCCTTACAATCTTCATAAGAACAGAATTCCTCCCAATTTAGTGCACAAACTGTGTCTTTCAATGTGTGCGTGTGTGTGTGTGTGAGCAATAAAATTACCACCGTCGATCCGTCTCTGACGGATTTTCGGTCAAAACTATCTGTTCAGAGGCTATCTGTTAGCTTATATAGTCCGCATGAAATGTGGCAACATTGTGCAAATTTTGCCTCGTCTCCTGCTTTCTTGGAACTGTCACGCGAGAATGTTGCACCATTGTTGCCACATTTCATGCGAACTATATAAGCTAACAGATAGCCTCTGAACAGATAGTTTTGACCGAAAATCCGTCAGAGACGGATCGACGGTGGTAATTTTATTGCTCACACACACACACGCACACATTGAAAGACACAGTTTGTGCACTAAATTGGGAGGAATTCTATTCTTATGAAGTTGTAAGGACGGTCACCGGACCAGAATGATTTGGGGCAATAGGCTTGGGAGCACATTTATAGGATATTGGCCACACCCGGAGTGGCCAGTGCCCTCGGGAAGGTTCTACCGGGGGGACATTATTCGAACCATACGACTTGGGGCAATATGGGTATCAAAATTCATGATTTTTGAAACTGGTAATGAAAATGGCCATTTTGACTGGATTGGCCACACCCGGAGTGGCCAGTGCCCTCGGGAAGGTTCTACCGGGGGGACATTAATCGAACCATACGACTTAGGGCAATATGGGTATCAAAATTCATGGTTTTTGAAACTGGTAATGAAAATGGGCATTTTGACTGGATTGGCCACACCCGGAGTGGCAAATGCCCTCGGGAAGGTTCTACCGGGGGGACATTAATCGAACTATTCGACTTGGGGCAATATGGGTACCAAAATTCATGGTTTTTGATACTGGACATGAAAATTACCATTTTGATTGGATTGGCCACACCCGGAGTGGCCAGTGCCCTCGGGAAAGTTCTACCGGGGGGACATTAATCGAACCATACGACTTGGGGCAATATGGGTATCAAAATTCATGGTTTTTGAAACTGGTAATGAAAATGGCCATTTTGACTGGATTGGCCACACCCGGAGTGGCCAGTGCCCTCGGGAAGGTTCTACCGGGGGGGACATCAATCGAACTATTCGACTTGGGGCAATATGGGTACCAAAATTCATGGTTTTTGATACTGGACATGTAAATTACCATTTTGATTGGATTGGCCACACCCGGAGTGGCCAGTGCCCTCGGGAAAGTTCTACCGGGGGGACATTAATCGAACCATACGACTTAGGGCAATATGGGTATCAAAATTCATGGTTTTTGAAACTGGTAATAAAAATGGGCATTTTGACTGGATTGGCCACACCCGGAGTGGCAAATGCCCTCGGGAAGGTTCTACCGGGGGGACATCAATCGAACTATTCGACTTGGGGCAATATGGGTACCAAAATTCATGGTTTTTGATACTGGACATGGAAATTACCATTTTGATTGGACATTTTCCGAACCATACTTGTTTTGGCAATTTATTTCCACAGAGGTGCCAAAGATTGAAAAAATGTTATAGGAATAAATTATTTAGGATTAAATACATAGGCAATGTTTTAAAATATAAAATAAAATAGAATATTTTTTAGGAGTTTTGTACAAAGTTCTTTGTCATATTGGTCATGTAGAACATAACCACCTGCACCTTTTTGACATCTCGTGACGGAGGGGCGGTACGACCCCTTTCATTTTTGAACATTCGAAAAAAGTGGTGTTTTTCAATAATTTGCAGCCTGAAACGGTAATGAGATAGAAATTAGGTATCAAAGGGACTTTTATGTAAAATTAGACGCCCAATTTGATGGCGTACTCAGAATTCCGAAAAAACGTATTTTTCATAAAAAAAAAACACTTAAAAGTTTTAAAAGAGCTTCCATTTTCCGTTACTCGACTGTAAAATTTTTGAGAACATGTCATTTTATGGGAAATTTAATGTACTTTTCGAACTTTGCAGGGTTATTTTTTAGAGTGTAACAATGTTCTACAAAGTTGTAGAGGGACCATCCATAAACCACGTGGACACCTTAGGGGGGGGGGGGTATGGCGATTGTCCACGATCCATACAAAAAAGTTTTTTTTTGTATGGACAATTGTCCACAAAGGGGGGGGGGGGTAACAGATTCCCAAAAAAGTGTTCACACGTGGTTTATGGATGGTCCCAGAGCAGACAATTACAAAATTTTAATATATAGACATAAGCGAAATAAAGTTTTGAAAAAGTTACTTTTTGCGTTTCTCTTTGTTTCGTCGTCCGTGTCTGTCGCGGGTGGCTATGAACGGCCATAATCAACGACGACCAACATTTTCAAAACGTTTTGACGTAGACTTACGTCTTTGTCGAAGGTGCCATTCCAAAAAACCCGGGCCGAAGGCCCTGGAATATTGCGTCATCCGTCAATCGCTTATATCTTCCTTCCCTCAAATCGAATCGGCACGCTTTTGGTTCCATTCGATTCGAAAATTATTCAGCAATTTGCTATTGAATTTTCAATGTTGGCAAAATAGTTTTACTATTGAGCAATTCCATGTCAAATAGGGAATCGGTTGTACCCGACCCTCTCCGATTCCAATGAAACTTTGTAAACATGTTATTCTACGCTTATATAAGCCATTTTTGTGTATATGGAGCCAGTTACACTCGATAATGATATTTGAGAAGGGCGTAACTGTTTTAAATATTTTGGTATTTCGTAATTTAAATATTGCTGTATCTCGAAGCCGTTGCATCGTATCAAAAAGTGGTCAAAGACAAACTTGTAGGAAATTTGACGGGCTTTCCGAAAAAATACACTGAAAGAAAAAAACACGCCACTTTTTCGAGATTTTTCGATTTTTAAGTTTAAAAGTCAAATTTGAGGGTGAGCCCACGATTTTTTTCGTTCAAAATTTTTGTGAAAATAGCCTAGGATGTTACAAAAAGACTCACGAAAAATGCAGGATGGAGCAACTCACCTAAAAAAATACAGAAATCATTTACTGAAACTGTTTTTTTTCAAAAGTGCCCTAAACATAAAAATTTTCAAAATCCGAACACGAGAGTCGATTCTCCAGACAATTTTACTTAAAAGTCTCCATATTGATAATTGTCCTATGTCCAATCCTTGTGAAGTTACAGTGGTTTTTAAAATAAAAATGTTGAAAAAATAGGTTTTTTGATGGTTTTTCGCAATTTCTATATATTTTTATATAATATTTTATAATATTTTTATCGGAAAGCTCGTCTAATTTCCCATAAGTTTGCCTTTGACCACATTTCAATTGGATATATGGGCTTACCGATATGAGCTTATTACATTGTTCATAACTAAAAAACATATTTTTTTTCAGTGTAGTATAGTAACCTGGATAGTAAATTAGCTTATATCTGTAAGCTCATACATCCAATTGAAATGTGGTCAAAGGCAAACTTATGGGAAATTAGACGAGCTTTCCGATAAAAATATTTTCGAGACTGACAAATCAAGTCTGTCATATAGAAATTGCGAAAAACAATCAAAAAACCTATTTTTTCAACATTTTTTATTTTTAAAACCACTGTAACTTCACAAGGATTGGACATAGGACAATGATCAATATGGAGACTTTTATGTAAAATTGTCTGGAGAATCGACTCTCGTGTTCGGATTTTGAAAATTTTGATGTTTAGGGCTCTTTTGAAAAAAACAGTTTCAGTAAATGATTTTTGTATTTTTTTAGGTGCGTTGTCCCATCCTGCATTTTTCGTGAGTCTTTTTGTAACATCCTAGGCTATTTTCACAAAAATTGTGAACGAAAAAAATCGTGGGCTCACCCTCAAATTTGACTTTTAAACTTTAAAATCGAAAAATCTCGTAAAAGTGGAGTGTTTTTTTCTTTCAGTGTATTTTTTTCGGAAAGCCCGTCAAATTTCCTACAAGTTTGTCTTTGACCACTTTTTGATACGATGCAACGGCTTTGAGATACAGCAATATTTAAATTACGAAATACAAAAACATTTAAAACAGTTACGCCCTTCGCAAATGTCATTATCGAGTGTAACTGGCTCCATATACACAAAAATGGCTTATATAAGCGTAGAATAACATGTCTACAAAGTTTCATTGAAATCGGAGAAGGTCGAGAAAAAAGTAACTAAAAAAATCCTGTTTTGGGCTGGAATTGCTCTATTGTAACAACTCAACGTTTTAAAATGTTTTCAAAATGCAGAGATTTTGCAAGCAAAATGAGCGCTTCCCACTCACGGACGGGAAGGTCAAGTACCTATTTTGAGGTGAAAATCACACAAGCAGCGCGACCGGTACCGGTCGCGAAAAAAGAGGGGAAGTAGCGGGCCGAAAACTGATATAAGAAACTGCGCCAGATTTCAGACCATCATTCACGTCTCAGTCGTCGGACCGGCAGCAGCAGCAGGAAAGCCCAACCCAGAACAGCAGCAGCAGGAGAAAGAGGGACCAGAACTGCAAAAGAAGCGCGCATCGCCTTCTCGTCGTCACCGTCAGCCAGTTGCCTCTCGATGGCCGGACCGTTTGGATCTTTCGTGGTAAGGGGTGAGGACTTCCCAGCTCTTCGGAGTTGCCTCACTCCCCGTCCCTCGTCCCACCCGTGATGAGTCGGTGAAATGCCTTTCAGGAACTAGTGTTGGTCTTCGGGGGTGACGGATTGCACAGCTTTCTGAACCCCTCTCTCTCCACCACATTATGCTACCAAACTTTCATTCGGTTCGCGAAAAAATCGTTTTTCGTTCTTCTCTCCTCCATTTGATGTTTCCATTGTTTAAATAAGGCTTTCTAGTCAAAGATTTACCAACACATTCAAAGTATGGTTACATGGCAGTTGCGGTCCGATTGAGTTGACTGGAGTGTGTAAGTTCTGTTTTGTCGTGAGGTCCATCTCCCATTTACAATCTTATTCCGTTAATGTATTTCAAGTATCTAGCTAATTCTTCAAAATTAAGATATGGAAAACTCTATGTCCACATCTCAAAACTTTACGTAGTCTACGCCATTCCAGTTATGTCTGTGACATAACTACTTTTTCTTTTTCTCGTAAAATCGTAATAACTCGTGATGTTTATAAGCAAACCCCTTATGTATATATGTTAAATTTTTGTAATTGTCTGCTCTACTACTTTGTAGAACATTGTTATACTCTAAAAAATAACCCTGCAATGTTAGAAAAAAAACACGAAATTTTAAAATGAAAAATTGTGTTCTAAATGAAAAAATGACCCTTCCGAGTCAATGTAGATTCGAAAAGTACATTAAATTTCCCATAAAATGACAAGTTCCAAAAAATTTTACGGTCGACTAACGGAAAATGGAAGAGTTTTTAAAACTTTTTTAGTGTTTTTTTCGATGAAAAATACGTTTTTTCGGAATTCTGAGTACGCCATCAAATTGGGCGTCTAATATTACATTAATGTCCCTTTGACACCAAATTTCTATCTCATCACCGTTTCAGGCTGCAAATTATTGAAAAAACACCTCTTTTTTCGCATGTTCAAAAATGAAAGGGGTCGTACCGGGGGGTCGTCCCGAGATTTCAAAAAACGGAGCTCAGATTCGTGATCAGGGACAAAAGTTACTTCTTAGGACAAAGTTTCACGCAAATCGAAGAGGGGTCGTTGCAACTGCTGTGTGAGTTGGCGGAAAATTACCCAATAATATTGAGGAATGGGTAAAAATCACTATTAAACCATAAAAGGCAAAAAACGAAGATTGGAAGGCATTTGATGGTTGATATTTCATTTTTAATGGATTCCTTGGACAACGTTCTATAATGTTAAGACTTACATCAATTTTCCTGTTTTTAAACCTTTGCATTTTAAAACTTTGCATATCTCAGTAACTAAGGGTCGTATCAACAATGTTAAAAAAGCCGAATATAGAGAATTTTCTCAGCTTTTAATTTTTTTTGCAAAAGTGGGCAAACATGTGCACATAATTAAAAAAAACTACGGCTATTTTCAAAAAAGTTACCTAAAATGGCTATAACTTGAAAAAGTTGCACTTTATCAAAATTTAACATCCAAAAATGCATTGGAAAAAAATTGGGACCGATGTTCCGATTTTTTTTAAATAGTATTGATTCAAAAATTTATAGCTCCGGCTAAGATTGTTTGCATTTTTTAGAAATTTCTGAAAAGGTGCCTCTTGATGTCCCCTTAAACATATAAAAAAGTGTTTTTTTGCAAATCAAGTTTTATTGAAAAAAAGTGTAATTGTAAATCACAAAAAAATTACCGTGTATCATTTTTTCCAGTGTAGTCTTTATCCATACCTTTTGATCCGGGTTCGCAACGACTGAATATTTTTGAATCTTTCTGGTTTTGGCGAGCAGTCTTGTCGAAAAAGAAAAACAGATTTTCTCTACTTCACCGACGAAGGCCTCAAAATAAAGGCCAAAACGTCGGTGAAGTAGAGAAAATCTGTTTTTCTTTTTCGACAAGACTGCTCGCCAAAACCAGAAAGGTTTATTCATACCTACAACTCTGCCGAAGACACCAAATCGATAAAAAAATTCCTTCAAAAGATACAGATTATTGAATTTTCATACATCATTTTTGTAAGGATAGCTGCCCAATTTGTATTAAAAAATTATATGGACAAACTTATGTTGCAAAATGGCTTCGTTGGACATACCGAAGGCACCAAAAAATGTTTCTGCCGGACAAAAATTTAAATTAAAAAAGACCGATTTCGTCTGCGCCAAAATATTAATTTTATTTTATGTTCAATGTTTGTCAAACAGTTTCCAATCGGTTGTAAGCCGGTAAAAGGGGTGGGATTCGAATTAAAAAAAAACGCATTGCAACCAATTCAAAAATTTGTATCATTTATAATTTTCCTCTCAAACCCTATTATAAATTATGAGAGTCTGACGTAATGAGTAACGAATTAAATTTGTTCACACGTGTCGAACGCTTAAGAGTGCTTGCAGTGTAACCACGGTGAGTCATGAGCACACTGCGTGTGGATGAGCTGGTTTCCCGAGGTGCAAACAGAACGCAATTTTAAATCAAACATAAACTGCTGCAGGGGAAAAAAATGACTGTGCAAAGTTTGGCTTGGGGTGTGGTGCGGTTTTTAACCTCAAGTGTTGGCTGATTAAAATGAAATTTGAATCAAGTGGTTTCGTGGTTTGATTGAAGCATCACCCCGGTGGGGGCGGACACCATGTGGCTCCATTGTGTGTGAAGAGCGGATTAACGCCACGTGGATTCGTGAGAAATTTTTAAATTTATTTTGTTTAAAAGTCTCGGATCCAGTAATTATACTGGAAAAAAGTATCATTAAAATAATAGGTAAGGATTCTTGGAAATGCAAACTCATTAAAAATAGCGATGATAGAATGAAACATTCATGGTACTTATAACAATAACCACAGTTTCAATTTACACAATATCAACTTTTTATTTGGCTCGTTATCGCGCAATAGCAAGTTTGCTTTTAATTTCGTCCTTAACTTTTCCCAAACAGCTGGCCAACTGACAAAATGTTTTCCTTCGTCCCGATAGCTCAAAAGTTGTTGGATGGGATTTCCTTCCCTTACCCGTTTTCCTTCACAAAGAGCTGTGTGTCCAGATTAAAGTGGAGCAACAAAAAAAAGGAACAAAAAAACTTTAGATTTTTCACACTTTCTTTTTTTTGATTGGCAAAAAACGCATCCCGTTTTCCGCCGAAAAACGAAAAATGACAACATATTAGCTGATGTCTGAGGAAGGAGCGAAGGGAAATCAATTTCTTTGACAACTAATAAAAAAGCTTATCGGGTTTCCCCTTCTGAAGGCGAAAGGCGGTCGGTGAAAAAGTCCAAGCCAGTGGCAGCTTTTCGTTTGGTTTAGTTTAAGGTTTATTTTTTTTTTCTCTCGTCTTCCTCCTGATGCTGTTTGGTTCAGTATGACAAAACTCTCACCGAGTTGGGTTTCGCCGATAGTAGAGCAATTTTTCTTTGGCTGCATGTCACAGATGCGAGACATTTTTTTTTATTTACATGAACTCAAAAAAATTATAAATATCAGTTTTTACAAATTAAAACTTTTTTTCGTAAAATCGCGATAACTCAACCGCCGCCAGCGATTCCACCGAAGCAGGCTTGGTCTAATGTTTTGTTTACTTCCCCATCCGATGGAAGGTTGGAGCAGATGGGAATCGAACCCATGATCTTCCGCTTACTAAGCGGACAGCTTAACCATTTTGCCAACCCTAATATTGTTGAATTCTGGAATTCCATAGACTACACAGAAGAAAAATATTGGTAATATTTAGGCTTAGTGAATTTTCATGCTCGAAAATTGCCAATTTCACGCAATTTCAAAACACCAAATTTTACGCAAATTTCGCGGAACGTGAAAAATGTTAAAATAACTCTGAAAATCTTATATTCAAATCACAGAAATAACTTTTTATGCTTTATTATATATTATTCTTCAATAAGCTAAAAAAAATACTTTATTTTGAACGTGACACAAATAAAATCTCCTAATTTTCGAAAAAGTTTACACCTGGTTTATGGATGAGCTCTACATTTTTTGAAACAAAATGAAGGGCATGCGTTTTCTGAACTACTTTTTTTCAAATATTCGACTAGTAAAGCTAAAAATTTTTCACTGATTTGCTTCTGTCTTATCATTTTACATTTTATTAAATTTCATATCAAATCAAGATTAAACAATTTCGTTCAACCAAAATGACTTTAAAATAATTTATAAAGTTTTCATCTCACTTTTACATAGGAATGAAAATAATCTTAAAAATAACTTTAAAGTTAAGCGAGTGAATACCAGGTTAAATTACTAATATAGAGTTAGTGATTTTTGACGGTTTCGTAGATGGCTTAAACTTCGTGAAATTTATCAATTTTCTCAAATCATTTTTTAAATAACAAAATAATAAATATTTGATCCATACAGACTATTTAAGTAAATATTATTAGTTTTTAATTGAATAGCTTGAAATCTAGAGTTAAAAAAAAACAAAAAGTCCAATAAGATATTGTCTTTCATATTTTTATAGGACCTGTGCAAAAAAACTCTAGAAATAAACCATTTGAGAATTGTTTAGCTTTTTTTTTAGTTTTTTAGAAACTTAATTTAAAATCAATAGGGAAAAATAATATAATTTGTAAGTAAATCAAATTTTTTTTATTCAAAATGAGGTTTATTTTGAATAAAACAACGCTGTATTGTTTATTCTACTTCAACAATATCTTTCAAATAAAATAGCAGCAAATTGTTTATATTAAGGAATGAAAATATTACTGAATTTGATTAGTTTCTAAAAAACTAAAAAAGCTGAACAATTCTTCAAATGGTTTGTTTCTAGAGTTTTTTTGCACAGGTCCTATAAAAATATGGAAGACAATATCTTATTGGACCTTTTGTTTTTTTAAACTCTTGATTTCAAGCTATTCAATTAAAAACTAATAATATTTACTTAAATAGTCTGTATCCATGGATCAAATGTTATTTTAAAAAAATATTTGAGAAAATTGATAAATTTCACGAAGTTTAAGCCATCTACGAAATCGTCAAAAATCACTAACCCTATATTAGTATTTAACTCGCTTAACTTTACAGTTACACAGAAAAAATGATGGTAATATTCATCAGGAAATGGTGACAGATTTTGTGGCAAAAAAATGATTTATTTTACCCCAGAAAATGATGAATATACATCAGTTTTTGATGAATATTCATCAGGTTCACATTTTTACACATTTTTTATGTAATATTACTCAAAAAGAGGTAATATTCAACCTACCAAATTTTCAACATTCCAAGATTCATTTTTTTTCTGTGTATTCAAAAATTTATTTTCATTCCTATTTGAGTTTGATAAATTATTTTGAGAAACATCGTGACAGTTAAACACAAACTTGCAATTTCACGGAATTTCGCGGAAAGGGCCAAATTTCGCGGATTTCACGCTGTCCGCGAAATCGTGTAAATTCATTAACCCTAGAAAATGGTGGCAGATTTTGTGTCAAAAAAAAAAAAAGATCAATTTTACCCCATAAATTGATGAATTTTCATCAGGTTTTGTTGAATATTCATCAGGTTCACATTTTTACACTTTTTTTATGTAATTTACTCAAAAAAGAGGTAATATTCAACCTACCAAATTTTCAACATTCTAAAATTCAACTTTTTTTCTGTGTGACATATTTTGTGTTTAAAAAAATGTGTAAGATTACATCAGTAGGGTTAGCGAAATTTCATGATTTCGTGAACAGCGTGTAATCCGTGAAATTTGGCTTTTACCGCGAAATCCTGTGAAATGTTATGTTTGTATGAAACTGTAATGATTTTTTTTCCAAATGTTTTATCATACTCAAATGGGAATGAAAATAATCTTACACAGCAAAAAAAAAGTTTAATTTTGGAATGTTGAACATTTGTTATTATGCTGAAAAAAAAATTAGAAAATTGAAAAATTTCACGAAATTGTCAAAAATCACTAACCCTATGTAAGTAATTAAACAAGGATATTCACTCGCTTAATTCTACAGTATTTCATACGCAGAAAAAAAGTTATGATAAAATTCATCAGAAAGTGGTGACACATTTTTTGGCGAAAAAAATGTGTAATATTACATTAGGAATTGGTGAATTAGTTATATTCAACCTACCAAATTCTCAACATTCTTAAATTCAACTTTTTTTTCTGTGTATATAGTTAAGAAAATGTTGAAGAATGTCATTATTACAGAAAAAAAAAAATTTCAGGATGTTGAAAATTTTGTAGGTTGAATATTACTTATTTTTTGAGTAATATTACTCAAAAAATGAGTACAAATGTGAACCTGATGAATATTCATCAGAAAATGATGAAAATTCACCTATTCCTGATGTAATATAACACATTTTTTTTGCCACAAAACTATTTGTAAGTAAATTACTCAAATGATACTTATTGATTTTTTTCTTTTTAAATTTATATTTTTCAGTCGAATTTAAAATCACTCGAATTAAAATCACCTTTTCTTAAAATGATTTCAGTAAAAAATGATCGAATGTTTTAATAAATTATTGAATATTATTATTTTAAAACTATGTACACAGCAAAAAAAGTTGAATTTTGGAATGTTGAAAATTTGGTAGGTTGAATATTCCTTATTTTTTGAGTAATATTACATAAAAAATGTTTAAAAATGTGAACCTGATGAATATTCATCAAAAACTGATGAATATTCATCAATTCCTGATGTAATATTACACATTTTTTTCGACACAAAATCTGTCACCATTTCCTGATGAATATTACCATCATTTTTTTTGCTGTGTACTTTCCATACAACAATCCTTGAACAAAATTACTGTTTATTTCATTTTATTATCCCTCAATCACGTGAAAGTTATTTTCCAATTCTTAATATGGGAAATTACTCTGAACAGCCATTTATCCAAAATTCATTCCTTATGATTGTTATAATTTTAAAAAATTGTTTCAATTCCATCAAATTTCAGCTAACCTTACGTCCTTACGTCTATGACCCTGCCGTTGCAGCTGCCATCTTTGCTTCGCGTGTGTTTTCCTGGGGCCAGTTTTGGTTGGTTTGAGTCGTCTTCCAGCTGGCCAGCTGTCCCAATATGATATCGGGAACCGCTCACCACTGTCCCCCTCCCTCTCCGTCACGCGACTCAAGGATAAATGGATATTTATTTTCCAGGACTTCTTTCTTCGCAGCGCATCAAAAATCTTGTCCTTTCCCAGGGAGTTGAAAAAAAACGACAAGCACAGAAAGAAGGATGCTGCTGTTGCTGTTTTCTTGGACCCGGTTTTGCCAACCGGAAAAGCATTTTCCGAGATATGAACGGAGCCGGTCGATCTCTGAAATTATTAGTCATTTGGTGCAGTTTTTTTTCACTGTCAAGGCATTGATAAAGCTTCGGGTTTTTTTCTTTTTCGTTTCATCACTTAGTTTGTAAGAAGTTTTAATGGAGTGGACTGGAGAGAGGGAAGACAAATGAGCAGTTTCTTATCAAATGAATGTTTTTTGAAATTTGGAAGGAAGAACTTTTTTTTATTTATATTTTCAATATCTTATTGATATCTTTTTAACTTAAGGCCTTTAACTTTTGGGCTAACGACTGGTTCTGAATTCAGGGCCCAGAAATAGTAAATTCAAATGTATCTACAAACAACAAAAAGAAAACCATTTTTTGATTGAAACATTGTGAATCAAGATTTGAATGTTTTTTCTAAAACAAACATGGCCGCCAAATGACCGATCGGAAATGAAGCCTGTCAGAGCCTTAATTCCACTTCATGCTCAACCGCTATTCATGGCTTTCAGATTTTAATATAAGTTTAAGATTCCTTTATACTGAACCAATGAGAACTGCTGTTACTGTTGGGAATCGAACCTAGGACTGAATTAAACAATATCTTTCAACGAAAAAAAGGCTTTTAAACATAAACATCATATTAATTTCCAAAAAAATCTCTAAAGTATGAAGATTATAATTATACATCCAAGTTGTTATAGTTTTCTAAATATCTATAGTTTTTGCAAACTGTTCTATAAAGGAAGTATGAGTCGTAAAATCTCAGCAACTAGTAATAAATTCATTTGCTTCAATTTATGCACCATTTCCCAGCACGTACTTGAACTGTTCCAAATGAAATCGTTTCCCGCCATCAACCATCATTATCCCCCAAAGGTCAGGCTCCGCCCAGAGCAATTGGATGAAAACCGCGACCACATAGTCAGATCAGGATCCCCCCCCCCCCCCTTCACAGAAAAAAAAAAACTCAGAGTTCAGACCAAAAACCGATTCCGAGTCTCTAACGTTTCATTTTCCATTTCCTACCTAATTACTGACCCCCAACGGAATGGGTTTGTTTATTGGTCCCGCGGCCAGGCCCGGAAAATCTACCAGCCCGGCCATTGCAAAACGAGATTTGGGGCTGTGGCGAGAAGGGCGAGGTTCATGTCCCGGGGCAGTGGCAGTCTGGCGTTTGCAAATAAAACCCACCACCGAATTGCTTTTCCGTGAGCATAATCTCGAGTTGCAAAACGCGTGGGTTCCGAGAGCCCCACCGGTGTTGACCGAGTTGAGGAAGGGGTTTCGGAGTGGGTCTCGTATGAGCTGACCAGTTGCTGGTTAAGCGTCCGATGAAAGCTTGATTTTCGATCCTTATTTTTTTTTGAAAATTGAACTTAAATACAGTAAACTGCAAGGATGAATCAAAAAATAGTTCGGTGAAATTTTTATTAAGTGCACCGTTTTCTAGTCAAATGTAAAAATATTCCTGTTTTTAAATCTTTGCATCTCAGCAACTAAGGGTCGTTTCAACAAAGTTCAAAAAGCAAAATATATAGAATTTTCTGAGCTTTTCAAAATATTTTTTTCATAAGTGGGCAAACATGTGCACTTATTAAAAAAAATGAAAAACTGCGACTATTTTCAAAAAAGTTACCTTATAATGGCTATAACTTGAAAACGGTGCACATTATCATAATTTTACTGTAGTACTTTTTGATTGCAAATTTGATTTTAAATCGAAAAATGAAGTTGAAAAATTTTTGCGACCAATATTTCGATTTTTCGAAAAAAAATCTGTGCGGGTGATTCTCCGCTAACTCACACAGCAGTTGCCCCGACCCCTCTTCAATTTGCGAGAAACTTTGTCCTAAGGGGTAACTTTTGTTCCTGATCATGAATCTGAGGTCCATTTTTTATATCTCGTGATGGAGGGGCGGTACGACCCCTTTCATTTTTGAGCATGCGAAAAAAGAGGTGTTTTTCAATAATATGCAGCCTGAAACGGTGATGAGATAGAAATTTGGTGTCAAAGGGACTTTAATGTAAAATTAGACGCCCGATTTAATGGCGTACTCAGCATTCCGAAAAAACGTATTTTCATCGAAAAAAAAAACACACACAGAAAATGTTTAAAAAACTCTTCCACTTTCCGTTACTCGACTGTAAAATTTTTTGGAACATGTAATTTTATGGGAAATTTAATGTACTTTTCGAATCTACATTGACCCAGAAGGGTCAATTTTTCATTTAGAACATTTTTTTTTCATTTTAAAGTTTCGTGTTTTTCTAACTTTGCAGGGTTATTTTCTAGAGTGTAACAATGTTCTACAAAATTGTAGAGTAGACAATTACAAAAATTTTGATATACAAACATAAGGGGTTTGCTTATAAACACCACGAGTTATCGTTATAAGATCGGAAAATTTCACGACCGTTTCATGTTTTAACATTGAAAATCGGACCATTAGTTGCTGAGATATCGACATTAGAAAATGGTGGGTTGTTTTGGTGAGACTTAGAAAACTTCAATTTTCGTGTTTCTTTTTCTTGAAGCGGCTGTATCTCAGCAACCCGAGGTCCTATCTTCAATGTCTCTTAGACAATTTTATAGCAAATTTTCTGAACTTTTCAAAAAAAATATTTTAAGAAATGGTCGCTCATGGTCTCTATTTTTAAAATTCGAAAAACTGCAAACATTTTGCTAAAATCAAGCTTTCGGTGGCTATATCTTGAAAGCGGATTCCTTTATTGAAAAAAATGTAAAGTAGTTTTCGATTGCAAATTCAATTTTGCATTAAAAAATAACTTCAGATTTGTTTTTGCATGAAATTTCGATTTTTTCCAAAAATCACTATTTTTTCAAAAAATCATAACTCGGCGGCAGATTTTTTGACCATGTTTCTCTATAGCTCAAAAGTTGCGGATTTTTGTCCCCTAAAACATATCAAAAAATCTCGAAAATCAAAAAAATACGTATTTTGGGAAATTGAGTTTTAGTGAAAAAAAAGTTGATAAAAAAATCTGAAAATTTTTTTTTCCTTGTACCTATTTTTTCTCAATTGTCCTCAACAATACCTACAACTTTGCCGAAGACACCAAATTGATCAGAAAAATCACTCAAAAGTTACAGCTGTTTGAATATTTACATACTATTTTTGTATGGACAGCAGCCAAAATTGTATGGAGACTTGTATGGGTGAACCAATGACACAAAATAGCTAATTTGGTCATAGGGAAGGCCCTCACAAAGTTTGAGCCAAATCAAAAAATACAAAAAATAAAAATGGTCGAAATCGGCCGATTTCGTAAAGAGTTGCTCTTCCTGCAATGTTAGAAAAAACACGAAATTTTAAAATGTCATTTTTTGTTCTAAATGAAAAAATTACTCTTCTGGGTCAATGTAGATTCAAAAAGTAAATTAAATTTCCCATAAAATGGCATGTTCTAAAATTGTTTACAGTTGAGTGACGAAAAATGGCAGAGTTTTTTTAACCTATTAAGTGTTTTTTTCGATGCAAAATACGTTTTTGTTTTGGAATTCTGAGTACGCCATTAAATCGGGCGTCTAATTTTACATAAAAATCCCTTTGACACCGAAATTCTTTCTCATCACCGTTTCAGGCTGCAAATTATTGAAAAACACCTCTTTTTTTTTGCAAAGGGGTCGTACCGCCCCTCCGTCACGAGATATCAAAAAACGGACCTCGGATTCGTGATAAAAAAAAAAATCAAAAAGACTGCCCCTCGAAATTATTTTACAAGCGAAAAAAAAGTTGGAACGATGTTTTTGATCGCAAAAATTACAGATTTGATCAAATTGAGTTCTGCAAAGTTCTAGGATGATCTAGGCATCGTAACAAATCATGAGCATGAGCATGAGCATGGTTGACTGCCAATGAGCTGCTACTCCGTTATTGACAGATCCAGGGGGATGCTAAAGGCCGCCATCTTAGGTGATTGAGATTGATAACGCGCGCAAACTGTGCAAACAAGCGAAAACAAAAGTATTTTTTTGATAATAATTCAATTATAGTTATAATGATTACTGTAGTAAAAGTCAAATTACACAGTAGTTATGATTAACGTTTCATGTGATAATTGTAGTTTATGCAACAAGTTGCAAAAAGAGGATTTTTTCAGCACGAGTCGTATATGTATCCAACGAGGTTCACCGAGTTGGATAAATACGAAGAGAGCTGAAAAAATCAGGTTTTGCAACGAGTTCCATACAACATTTTTTGCAATTCCAAAAAACACACACTGAGTGAAATTTTATGTCAAATTTTCATGTATTTTGTCAATAAATCGTTTTCGAAACAAGTGTTGAAAAGTTCAACTTTTCAGCACCCATTTGTTTTGAAAAATGTTGCTATTCGATTCTGTTATTTTTGGTGCAGAAAAGTAGGCTATTTCGTCGTTCAAGAATGACAGGAAAAGTAAGTAGTTTCACGACGGAATCGCAAAAAAGTACATCTTTAAATGAGGTCATTGGCCCGATTTGTGCCTAATATTCCAACTTTAGTAGTTTATTTTGCAAACAAATTGATAAAAATCACCTCAAAAACATAAACTAACTTTTCTACGTACATTGCGGTAAAATTTTACATAAAAACAAAAATTACTTTTTTTTTCATTTTATGCCTACAGTTTTTGTATTTTTTTACAGTGCGCAGTAGCTTTGTTTTGGTTCCGTAACGAACAGCTGTTCTTTTGTGCTGGCGCTGTAATTGACAACTCCCTTTTGTTCTGGTGCCGAAGTTGACAGCTTGTGTTGGCTGCGAGTGAGCTGCCTGTAGTGAGATATAGATGTCGCCCCCCTAGACAGATCAGCTGAAGTTAAACAATGAATCAAAAATGATCAGTGGGAGCCAACCATCCGTTCACTTTTTAACCTCTGAAGATCCCTACTTTATTAGTCAATACCGGCGCCCTCCCAAGAAGCCTGTAGTTTAACGAAAGGGAGAAATGTTAGTCCGGTAGTTCAAGCATACAGCTTTTCGCTATATATCTGTTGATACCGCAGGAGACCGTTGAATCCACAGCATCTCCTTCAAGCATCACGTGATTAGTATTTGTTGGGTTAGTAGGATAAGGTATTGGCTTTTTGATACCTCCCGAGCTACGATGCTTTGGGGTGGACTTTCCTAACAGACCCGTCGGCGAGCCTTCCGAGCAACGATGCTAGGAAAAGGAAAGGTTTTTCTGGTTAACACACAACACACACTTTCGATCATTATATAGAAATGTATACACAATTTACCCGACGCCGTGCCTTCCGATCAACGTTGATAAAGAAAGGGCTTTGAAAATCACAAAACAATCAATTAAGATTGCACAAGCACAAAAAACACAAATTATTCAATGAAAATAACGCACAAGACACAAATAATTCAGCAAGGCAAGCGCCTGGCCTCGTCGCAGCACACAATTCACGACATAAAAGCGAAACAAAAAATACACAAAAAAATCACTTTTCACTCCGAATATTTTCTACGACCACGCGCTCCCTTTGCCAATTATGCCTCATCTAGACATCCTTACAAAAAAAGAATCGTCTTGATTGGGTGAGTTATGCCCGAGAACCAGCGAGTTGAAGTTACCGTTCCAACTTTTTTGGAGTCTTGGGCGTTGGAATGTAAAAAAAATACAAAAATTAAAATTAAAAAAAGACCGATTGCGTATTTTATGAACGAACTTATTTCTTTGCTAAAATGACATTTCATTAAACGCGATTGCAGTTGGTTTAAACCATTATGAATTAAAAAAAAAAAGATGTGTTCAAAGAAGAACTATTGACTTGTAAATAAAATTAACAGTTTTTACATTCAGTATGAAATTTAAATTATGAGGTTTTTGTCCACTAAAACAGTGGACAAAAACCTCATAATTTTCACTTTCACGGTTGTTTATAAGTAGGGCCAAATCAAAGGAAAAAAAAATAATCAGGATGAACACAAACCCCGATACAAAGTGAGTGCCGAAATCGTGGCCATCGTCATCGGTTCTGTGCGGTCCAGAACTGGCCGTCGTCGTCGTCGTCGTTCCTGGTGGCTTTTGCGGATTGATTATTCAACATTCGGGGCACGTAAAATATTGACCGAACATTTTTATTTCGTACGATTATCTCGAGTGGTCTGGCTGGGTTTCAGAAGGGGGAGGGTCATCCTGAAGTACGGGCGGGGGAGACGTCCCAAAATGTGATCATTTCAACGGTGATGAACACTACATGCTCAAAGTTGCGGTGTCGTGGGAGGAGAGCGGAGGTATTGATGATGATGATGATGATGATGTTGTCGTCCGGAGGAGCTTCCGGGGGTGGCGGGACAAACTTAACAAACACTTCCACTGCACGGACTTAAAAAAATATTTTTTTGTGATATTTTAATTGAAATTATTCTGACTTGTTGAAAAGAAAAGAATGTTCTAACTTTAAAATCAAATTTTGTTCAAACTAAATTTAAAAATATATTTTATCATAAAAATTTCGAAATTCAACCCAAGTCAAAAGTTAAGGACTAATAAAAGAAATGTCAATGCAGTTAGATAGTAATCGAAAGTTTGTTAATTTCCATAAATTAATTTAATTCAATTTTTTCAATTCAATTCGGTTTTATTGGTGAATAATCAAGATACAATGAGTTATTTTGAAGTGCATAACAGAGTTTTGGAGTTCCTTACAGCTGTGTGTTGCATCATAATCCATTTAGGAACAATTATTTATTTAACTAAGGCACTAGCAAGAGTAAGAAAAAACTATAAAAAAAACTTACAGAAATTGCAAAGGAAAGGGGATAGAGGAAGAGAAAGCTTAATACTAGATCACAGAAAATTTATCCTTTGTAGATGTGTTTGATCATCAGTTCCCCAAGGGCCAGGAATTGTTCTGCCTTGTTCCGGCAGCTCCGAAACCGCGTCATCATCTCCCCCGCGAGAGCAAAGAACTCCGGCAGGGTGAAGAGATCTTCCCCGGTGACTTCTTGCTGGGCCGTACTGCCGCTACCGGCAGCGACCACGCTGGCGAACGAACGCCCCCAACCAGGAGGGAACGCTGAGTTTTCCGCTGGAACCGTACGCTGTCCAGCTGCAGGAACGGCTGCGCTCGTACTTCGCTGAGGAGGGTGGGACGCTTTCTTTTTTCTCTTTTCCTGCTCCTCGAGGTAGGCCTTGCGCGCGACGCATCCGCGGTAATTGCCGGTATGGTTGCCGTCACAGTTCGCGCACTTTACGCGCGGCTTGGTTTGTTCTGCCTTGTCCCCCAAGTCCGCCTTTCGTGGCAGTGCGCACGCCTCCGAGAGGTGTGACTCACCGCACTTCACGCAGCGGGGCCGGAGGTTGCAGTTCCGCGAGCCGTGGCCGAATTTTTGGCAACGGTGGCATTGCGCTACGTCCGTCGGGTTCTTGGTGTAAAACCGCCAGTTTACCCAAAAACCGTCCAACGTTTTAGTCCGCCGCAGGTCTTGGATCTTGACGGTGCCGCGGTCGAAGTACAACAGGTACAGTGTGTGTGTACCTGTTACCGTTGTCTTGCGCGAGAGCACTTTAATCTCCCGCGGTTTTATTCCGGCGTCCGAAAGGTGACCCTTCAGGTCGGAGATCAGACGGTCTTGATAACCCTGCAAGACAACCTTAACAGGGGGCTTCTCGGGGTTGAATGTGTAGAAGTTGAAGTTGCTACGCTTCAATTCTTCAAACACCAGGTCAAAATTCTTTTTGGTCAGTGTGATCACTTGCACTGCCGACTTACCGATTTTCAGACAATATCCGAGGCCTTCCAGCAACTCGTCAACATCGTCCGCCAACGTGTCCAAAACAAAAATTGGAGGTGGTCTTCGTTCCGTTGGAGAATTGTTCTTTTTTGACGTCGGCACTTTTTTCCGTGCACGACCATCATCGTCGTCGGTAGTGCTGCTACCGTCAGAGTTGTTATTTTCTTCGTCGTCGCTCAGCATCTGGAACTCGTTCCTGATGGGGATGTTGGCGGATGTTGATGTGCCACTGGTCGTGGCACCGGAAGTACCGGAACGGGTTCGCACTGGTGATCTTGGGACATATCCAGGATGTAGTAACTTTTTGTCGATGCCTTCAGCGCTGACGCTCCCCTGCGCGATGGCGGCCGACACGGCGTTGGTTTGTTTACCTTTTTGCACACGGCCGGTAGACGAACTTCGCGGGTTTTTCGAGGCCGCACTCGAACTGCCACGGCCACGGCCGGCCTTTGGCATGCTGGAGAAGCAAACTCGCGGGTAACCACAATCAATTACGGCGAAAAAAATCGAAAAAACGATGGAGCACTGAGCACTAGCTGCATGCTCTCGTGCGTACACGGAGGGAGCTGGAAATTAATTTAAAAAAAACTACTTTTCACTCTTGTGTTCTAGTGTACCCCGCCGTGACCGTTTCTACCACCCCGGGCAGACGGTAATAACAAAATTCATGCCATTTCAATAACAAATACTGTTAAAATAACAGAAAGTGTTATGGAATCTTATTGAAAAAAAATTTTTGCATAAGAGTTTAATAACAGTTTATGTTATCATAACAAAATTTGTTATTGGTCTGATATTGGTTGAAAGCCAAAACAACTTTGGAATAACATTTTTTGTTTTGGAAAAATAACGCAAACTGTTATTGGGATGATCGGATTAGTTGTTAAAATAACAAAAAATAATAACAAAAATTTTTTCGAAGAATAACTAAAAATGTTATTAGTCTGTTATTACAATAACAATCCAATAACAAAAAAATCATAACGACGAATAACAAATCTTGTTAGGAATAACATAGAATGTTATTGGCCTAGTATTTTCAAATATCAAAAAATGTTATTCCCAAGTTATTTCCGTCTGCTCGGGACGGCCTCAGTTTTAGCAGCATTTGCCCTCCCTCCCTCCTTTCCGTTAGCCAGAAGTGGTGTTTATTTCGGTACACTTCATAAAAGTGGACATTTGGAAGAGGAGAAATTGATTTTCTGCACCGGCCATTTCCGTCCCCAAAATTGTTCGATTTGTCGTTTGTTGGGTGGGATGGAGGACTTGGGGAGAAGGAACAAGCTTAATGGAAAACGTGCCACCATTGAAAAGTGCCGATTTTTAAATACATTGCTGCTTTTTTTCTATTGGTAATTAGTTTTTCGTTTAAAAACGATTGGACGTTTTTAAGACTGTTGGATTGATACAAAGTTGAGAAACAAGTTTAAATTTTTTTTATTGATCATTAATGTGAGATTTTTCATAAAAAGAACAGTAAATTGTTTAAAATTATATTCTTTACGCAAAGTACTTTCATTTGTCTGCCAATTGTAACATTATACCAAGGACTTAATTACGTTCCCGAAATGGCATTTAACGAGAGGATTGCCTTTTGTGAACCGATTCTACGAATTCAACCGCCCTCGCAACTCAACTCATCAACATCCTCAGTCTTGTCATCATCATTTCGCAGCTCATTCATCCTCATTGTGGGCTCGGCGGTGCCAGATCTAACATTACGCTCCAAAACTTGGAATGCGTGGGCTCAACTTTTGAACCATAAATAGGAACGCTCCACCATCGCAATCAGGGACTGACTGCTGGCGCAGAGTATTGTTGCAGGCATCCAATGAAAATCGCTCACGCACTGTAGAGTGTGTTTAAAGAGAAAGATGTGGATATTTTTGTATGTTTTGACATAAACAATGGATTATTTTTTATTTAATTATTTTTTATGTAACCTTGGTATTAAACTGTTAGCCTACCTAGCATTTTTAATATTTTTTTAGAAGTTTTTTTGCATTTTTTAGAGAAGTTTTTTAATAATTCGCAATTTCCCTAATTTGACAGAATTACGATACCAAATACGTTACTGGTTGGTGCCTTCCTCGCATATTTTTATCAAAATATCTGAGATCCGGCTTCAAAAAAAGTTTATTAAAAAAAACTCAAGTACTCAATAACTATTGATAGGGTTGTCAGATCTTCATTCTTTTGGGCCTGTTGGAAAAGTCTTTTGATTACCTATTCAATGATGGGTCGCATGACAGATTCGGACAACTTTTTCATCAAAATATTTGAGATCCGGTCTCAAAAAAGTGTATGAATAACACTTAAGTGCTCATAACTTTTGATGGGGTTGTCAGATCTTTAATCATTTGAACGCGTTGGAAAGGTCTTTCAAATAACTTACTAACAATATATAGCATGACGGGTTTTCTTGAAAAAAAAAAACCACTCTTTTTTACAATATTTCAAACTACAGCCAAATCGTTTTTTTAGCACAACTTTTGAAGTACTTTTATTAACTAGGGTCTTGTGGGACCCCAAGACGGATCAAATGAGACCAAAACGGTCCACATCGGTTTAGCCAGTCCGGAGATAATCGTGTGCATATTTTTCGGTGCACGGACTTACAGAAATACACACGCAAAGATATTTGTTCAGAATTTGATTCTGAGTCGATAGGTATACGCGAAGGTGGGTCTACGACAGTGTTGCAAATGAGTGATAGAAAAGCTAACAACACCACCGCTATTCTCTGCACCAAAAATATCCGAGAGAATAGCGGTCGTCATTTAAGTTTGTGAGGTCTCTTCATGCGTCTCGTGATTCCCAGAGATGTCATTCTTTCTCTATCACTCTCCCCCTTTTCCTCGATTAGGCGCTCTCACCGCTGAGTCTCTCAATCTCTCCGAAAACTGCAATGAGAGAACGCAAGATGGCCGATTATAAGCCGACCACACATGACGTCCCGTTAAGCTGCGTTTGCGAAATTGGTTTTGTGGCGGCTTTTGTGGTTAAACGCTGTTGCAGTAGCATGAGCGTGGAAGCGGGAATGAGAGAGAAAAGGAAAATGTCAATCGCGAGTATGTAAACACGAAAACGTGTTCGGCTATGTTCGGTGATGAGAGTTGATGATTATTCAGGCGGGATAATTGTAGTTGCTGAGAGCTGATATTTTGATATTTTAACAACCCTGGTCTACGAGGTCAAATAAAGAAGTTCATTTTTCGAATGATTTAATAGCCTTACCTCATCGAAGTGAGGAAAGTAAAAACATATCTCTTATAAGTGATCCTATCACGTTGAGGATTGGGTTTATTATACTAACGAATAATAATGTTTTGTAAATTGCAAATACAAATCAAATTTTAGAACGAATCAGAGCGAATTGGTGCGTCCATCTCGAGAATTTTCGAATTCCAGGAAATTTTAAATTTTGAAAAATATCATATTTGGGTTCAGATTTACGGTTTCAGATGATTTCATGCTTAAAAATCGATGTATTCGTATTCGTCAGTATCTAGCGCTTTTAATATTTTCCTTTTAGTTTTTTTTAGTTACATAGAAAAATAGTGGGTTTTATAATTGCGAATATAAATGATTTTAAATTTTTATAACAAATATTAACAAATATTATCATTCCAGGTCAACTGAGTACACTTTTGGACTCGACCTTCACCGAATTGGACTAAACTTGAAAGGAACGTTCATCTATCGATAGTTAACAGAAATCCCAAGTTTGGTACTGATTGAGCCATCCCTCAATTTTTGGCACCGCCCTGTTTTTTGACGATTTTCTAAAAAAAACTTTTTTTTCTTTTAGTCATAACTTGGCAACTATTTGAACAAAAGACTTTCTACAGGTTGCATTTAATAGAAAATTGTCCAAGGAATTCGATAAAAATGAAATTTCCACCCTTAAAAGCCCACTAATATTATATTTTAGCGTTTTAAAATTCAGTTTTGACCAATTCCTTATATATTTATTTGTTTTATTTTATCAACATTGTGTTCCCGGACAATTTTACATAATAATCAATGTAGACCTTAAACTAAAAAGTACTATTGGCAAGATACAACGATTTTACTGAAAAAAGTTTGATTTTACGCAGCACTCGGACAAAAGGGATGAATCCCGCATAGTTCGGTTTTTATATGTGAGAAACTTTTTTTCGGATTTTAATTCATAGGACAGAGTGCAGCGCAAAATCAAACTTTTTTCAGTAAAATTTCTGTATCTCGCCAATAGTTCATATTAGTTTGAGATTGACATTGATTATAAAATTGTCCGGGGAACAAGATGGTGATGTAATAAAACAAATAAAAATATAAGGAATTCGTTAAAACTGAATTGTAATACTTCAAACGTTAAAATATTATATTAGTGGGCATTTAAGGATTAACATTTTATTTTGATCAAATTTATTGGACAATTTTCTATAAAATTCAACCTGTAGAAAGTTTTTTGCTGAAATTGTTGCAAAGTTATGATTAAAGCAAAAAAAAAGTTTTTTAGAAAATCGTCAAAAAAGAGATCAGTGCTCAAAATAGAGGGATGGTCCAATCAGGTGGTTTTTTCTTACATTTCCCATCTTTTAAGGAAAAAGAAGTATGCAGACTATGCCCCTACGGATTTTAAAATTTAAATGATAATGGTGCCATTTTATAGCAGAAAATGTGAAAAACAATCAAAAAATTGTAAAAGCGTGAAAAAATTAAAAAGGTATAATGTAATGATAGGAGTTGGTAGAGTATGACAAATACTACCAAAAACAAACATAAACTAAACAAGATAAATGCAAATTAAAATGCTAAAAATAAAACAAGAAAAACATAAAACAAGAGAAGTGATTTTTTTCGTAGAACAAAAGTTGCTCAAAATGACCCATTGAACACGGGAAAAAAAATCAAAAAAAATTTGGGCAGTAGAGGGTTAATGGAAATAAAACTTCGTAATACAAAAATAAATACTAAAATGTGGTATCCGATCATTGACAAATTTTGCTTAATCCTTAAGACAAATTTTGAAGGGTTCAGGCATCCAAAATTTGTTTTTGATACCAGAGAAAGGTATTATTATGCATTTTCCTTGTTTTTTTTTATCCATACTCGGGCACCCTTGCTTCTTTTATTTTTTTATCATTATTTATATTTGTTTCGTATCCAAGAGGTTATTTTGAGCTTTTTTTTATTGGCAGTACTAGACTTTTTCATCAACCTATTACCATTTACCTTTTCGCTGTTTCGAATTATTTTCTAGTCACTTATTTGATTTTTTGAGTTATTTTCACTTGTTTTACATAGACATAAACCATTTTCTTCTTTGTGTCACATAACAAAAAATACTGCACACTTATTTTACATAAAAAGAAGGAGTATTTCGGTTGAAACAAGGTCAAAGTTTGCCCCAGAAAAAATGCTTTTTTATAACATTGGAAAAATTACATGAAGTAAGTAAAATAGTGAACCATGCATTTTCTGAAAATTCAAGGGTTTTATTATTCAATGTTTTGGTTGGTATCGTTTAGAGCGAATCCAAAGCAGCAAAATGAGTTGGCTGGACTTGAAAAATCATATAGTTGGACATGTAACATCTTTTTACTAGACCAATGACAACTGAAAAAAAAAAATAATACAAATAAAATAAAACATAAAATGGGAAAAAAATTGGCAACGGCCTTATTCGAAAAAAAAAAACAAAGCAGAATAAATTGTTTGTTCCATGCTTTTAAAGAAAGAAAAATAAAAGAAAAAGGAATGTAGAGTAAAATCTTGTATTTTGATGTTTCAAAAAGTTTTAATTCATTGAATATCCTTTTTATTTTTATTATTTGTTTATTTGTGACTTTTTAGTTAATTCAAGAGAAATAAAAATATTAATCAAGCCATTAAAATATCGACACTAACGACCCACCTTCACTTTCAACCACCTCCCCTACCCCAAAATCATCCTGAGTGGAAAAATATTGCAACTGGTGAATCTTCAACCCCCCTTTTCCTGGGTTAACTTCCTTGCCTTGCGCGCTTTTAACCCTTACCCCCACCCTTCCATTTTGCGTTTTCCCATTCATTCGACCTCGCGGGCGCCGGCTCCGGATCCCATTTCACCGCTATTAAAGATCCAATCAAATTCACCATGATTTCGGAACATAAAAGGGGTTTACAAGCAATTCAAATATGAGCGTTGAAATTCGCCTCCCCCCGCCACCTTCATTTTCACTACCGCGAAAGGGCTTTTTTTGTGTGCGTATTCCATGCTGGGGCGCTTAATTAAGATTAAAAAAAATGTTCCCGAGTGTGGTGAAGGTTTTCACGTGTTTTCCGGTGAAAGAGTCTGAAAGTACCCATCCATATCATGAGGATTGTGTTTCCTGATGCTCTGATTTTTGGTGAATTTAAAAATAAATCATTTCTGGAAAATTTGCAAGTTTAAATTTGAAGAACAGAAATTCGTGTAAAAAAGCAAATGCCTACTCATGAAATTTTGGGAAGATAGATATGCTGCATGATACATTATGTGCCAGAAATGTTTAACTGGTACTACTATTGAACTGGTTGGATGAACCGATTTTGATGAATCGGTTTAGCTCTGTTGCAGAAATACTTTTCATGAAATGTTGGGAAGTCAGATATGATTTCGCATGATATCGTTTCTGATGAAAATTCCTGTTTTCATTCTCTTACTGAAGTGAGTATCGAGAAATTGAAAGTGTCCAAATTTCTGGGAGTCTTGACCAAATTTCCCGGGAATCAAGAGGCTCCAAAATTATCGATTTCTCGGGATTTTTCCCGGGAATTCCCGCTCGTCAGCCTCTATACATGAGCAGTTCTCTACAAAACGATCTTTTTTAAAGTTTGTATTTTTTTATTTTTTATCCGACTGAAACTTTTATGGTTCTTTCGGTATGTCCAAAGAAGCCATTTTGCATCATTAGTTTGTTCATATAATTTTCCATACAAATTTGGCAGCTGCTGATGTATGAAAATTCAAAAATCTGTATCTTTTGAAGATATTTTTTGGTCGATTTGGTGTCTTCAGCAAAGTTGTGGGTATAAATAAGGACCACAATGAAAAAAATGATATACCGTAAAAAAATTGGTGTTTTGTAATTTATTTTTTTTTGTCATTTAAACATGATTTGCAAAAAAAAACACTATTTTTATTTTTTTTTATTTTTTGATTTGTTTTAGGGAACATCAAATGCCAACTTTTCAGAAATTTCCAGGTTTTGCAAAAAATGTTTGACCGAGGTATGAATTGAAAAATCGTATGAAATGAAACATCGAAATATTGGTCTCCAGAATTTTTTAACTTTATTTTCGATGTAAAATCTAATTTGGAGGTTGTTAGGATTCAATTTTAAAGCCTTGAACAACCTTTTGCGGAGGTCCTATTGGGGTAGGCAGAGGTTTATCGGGGCTATGGGGAGACTGTTACGCCTAGACGACTATCGAGATTTTCAATTTCCCGGGAATCGAGAGTTGAGTTTCACCATTTCCCGGGAATTCCTGGGACCCGGGATTTTTTTTTAACTAGCCAATAGTGTCAATAACTTAAATAGAAAAGTAAGAAAACGTTTACAATTAGTTCATACTAATCCAATGAAACGTTAATTTGAGTAACCTCGTTATTTTGATCTACAAATACAAAATCGTTTCTTGAGCCTTTTTAGGACTCGACATTGCAGTTAAAAATGTTTACGAATCTTCATTCGCATTGAGTGGTTTTTCAAAAGACGCTCAAACTTGTTGTTAAACTTGTTATTAGTTTTCAATTCAATTCGGTTTTATTGGTGAATAATCAAGATACAATAAGTTCTTTTGAGTCACATAACAGAGTTTTGGAGTTCCTTACAGCTGTGTGTTACATCATAATCTATTTTGGAACAGTTATTGCTTGTAAATAAAGGTGTCACCAAAAGTAAGAAAAAAAAATAAAAAAAATAAACTTACTTAAATTGCAAGGAAAAGGGGATACAAATAGAGATAGCTTAAAACTAGATCACAGTTTTTTATCCTTTATAGATGTGCTTGATCATCAGCTCCCCAAGGGCCAGGAATTGCTCCGCCTTGTTAAGCAGGTCCGAAACCGCGTTACATCTCCCCTGCGAGAGCAAAGAACTCTAGCAGGGTAAAGAGATCTTCCCCGGTAACTTCTTGCTGGGCCGTATTGCCACTACCGGCAGCGACCATGCTGGCGAAATATCGCCCCCATCCAGGAGGGAACGCTGAGTTGTCCGCTGGAACCGTACCGACCAGCTGCCGGCATGGTTACGCTCTTACTTCGCTGAGGAGGGTGAGACGCTGCTGCTTTCTTTTTCCTCTTTTCCTGCTCCCAAAGGTAGTTTTTCCGTGCGCTGCATCCACGGTTGCTGCTGGTATGGTTACCTTCACAGTTGGCGCACTTGATGCGCGCCTTGGTTTGCTCTGCCTTGTCCCCCAGATCCGCCTTGCACGGCAGTGCATACGCCTCAGAGAGGTGTGATTCACGCACGGTGCTCAAAATACCGTTATTATGAAAAAAATATGCACTCCGAGATTTTGGGGTCTATCGATTCCTTACACCATAGCGCATCTCTGTGCAAAAAATAAAAACATTTGCTGATGTAGTTTTCGAGATACAGCTCTTTTAAGATGTTACATCCGATTTTTAATAAGAAAACCAAAACAATCAATACAATTTCAACACTTTAAAGAATATGCATTTCGAGATAAAGGTGTTTTTTGCTTCATATGACTGTCAAGTATCTCTGGGCCAAGTTTCAGAAGGTTTGCTGATGTATTTCTCGAGATACAGCCATTTTAAAATGTTATTTCCGATTTTTTCAAAGAAAATTCATTAAATCAATACAATTTCAGCACTTTAAAGAATATGCATTTCGAGATAATGATGTTTTTTGCTTCATATGATTCTCAAGTATCTCTGGGCCAAGTTTCAGAAGGTTTGCTGATGTAGTTCTCGAGATACAGCCATTTTAAAATGTTATTTCCAATTTTTTCAAAGAAAATCAATGAAATCAATTTACTTTCAGCATTTTAAAGAATATGCATTTCGAGATAATGATGTTTTTTGCTTCATATGACTGTCAAGAATCTCTGGGCCAAGTTTCAGAAGGTTTGCTGATGTGGTTCTCGAGATCCAGCCATTTTAAAATGTTATTTCCGATTTTTTCAAAGAAAATCAATGAAATCAATACAATTTCAGCATTTTAAAGAATATGCATTTCGAGATAAAGGTGTTTTTTGCTTCATATGACTGTCAAGCATCTCTGGGCCAAGTTTTAGAAGGTTTGCTGATGTAGTTCTCGAGATACAGCCATTTTAAAATGTTATTTCCAATTTTTTCAAAGAAAATCAATGAAATCAATTTAATTTCAGCATTTTAAAGAATATGCATTTCGAGATAATGATGTTTTTGCTTCATATGACTGTCAAGTATCTCTGGGCCAAGTTTCAGAAGGTTTGCTGATGTGGTTCTCGAGATCCAGCCATTTTAAAATGTTATTTCCGATTTTTTCAAAGAAAATCAATGAAATCAATACAATTTCAGCATTTTAAAGAATATGCATTTCGAGTTAAAGGTGTTTTTTGCTTCATATGACTGTCAAGCATCTCTGGGCCAAGTTTTAGAAGGTTTGCTGATGTAGTTCTCGAGATACAGCCATTTTAAAATGTTATTTCCGATTTTTTCAAAGAAAATCAATGAAATCAATACAATTTCAGCATTTTAAAGAACATGCCTTTCGAGATAAAGGTGTTTTTTGCTTCATATGACTGTCAAGCATCTCTGGGCCAAGTTTTAGAAGGTTTGCTGATGTAGTTCTCGAGATACAGCCATTTTAAAATGTTATTTCCGATTTTTTCAAAGAAAATCCATAAAATCAATACAATTTCAGCACTTTAAAGAATTTGCATTTCGAGATAAAGGTGTTTTTTGCTTCATATGACTGTCAAGTATCTCTGGGCCAAGTTTCAGAAGGTTTGCTGATGTAGTTCTCGAGATACAGCCATTTTAAAATGTTATTTCCGATTTTTCGATATATTGATTTTATGGAGGTTGCAGTTCCGCGAGCCGTGGCCGAATTTCTGGCAACGGTAGCATTGTTCTGCGTCTGATGGGTTCTGTGAGTAGAACCGCCATTTGTTATTAGTTATAAAATAAATAACTAATATATAATTTTCCATTCATGCAGAATGGCATATTTGCAATATGATAAATAACGACACAAAACAAAAACTATAAGTTGATTTTCTCCTTCTTAAGGTCAACTGTAAATGTTCACAATTAGCGGACACTAACTTTACAAAGAATGCCTGATTTTTATTCCCAAGATATAATTTAATGTAAAAAACACAAAATGACTTATTGACATCAAAAAAGGAAATTACCTCGATACAGCGAAATTGATTTACTTAGAATTAAAAAAAAAAACAAGATTTCCCGGGAATCGAGAGGTTCAAAAATGGCCGATTTCCCGGGAATTCCCGCTCGTTACCCTCTAGTTACGACTAAGTGGTTTTAATATAGGTTTTGGCTGATAGGTTTTATAGCGGTTGTGACAGCTTTGATAAAGCCTTAAATGTTATTTGGGATGTGCACTTATTAAAAAAAAACTGCGACTATTTTCAAAAAAGTTACCTGAAAATGGCTTTAACTTGAAAACGGTGCAATTTATCAAAATTTCACTGAAGTACATTTTGATTTTACATCGAAAAATGAAGTTGAAAAATTTTTGCGACCAATATTTCAATATTTTCAAAAAAACTGTATTGATTCAAAAAATCATAGCTCGGTCAAAATGTTTTGCACAATCTGGAAATTTCTGAAAAGTTTATGTCCCCTAAAACATATAAAAAAAATAGTTCATTTTTGCCAATTAAGATTTGGTGACAAAAAGTTAAATTAAAACCACCAATATTTCTTTTACCATGTATCATTTTTTAGTGTAGTCTTATCCATACCTACAACTTTGCCAAAGACACCAAATCGATCAAAAAAATCTTTGAAAAGATACAGATTTTTGAATTTCCATACATTATTTTTGTATGGACAGCTGCAAATTTGTATGGAAAATTATATGGACAAACTAATGATGCAAAATGGCTTCTTTGGGCATACAGAAGGCACCATAAAAGATTCAGCCTGATTAAAAAATACAAAAAAATCGAATGACCGAAATCATAGAGAATTGCTCATACAGAACAATAAGAGTTTACCAAACTTGTTAAGATTTTTTTTTATGGATAGGGGAGAGTGGGGAGACTTGATCCCCTTTTTTTTGTATCGTACATAATTCTGTCAATTTCTCACAAAACTATGAACTTTTTGCATGAATTGAAAGCTTAGACATTCAACTATGTTTTGCTGATAAGGGTATTTCATCAGATAAACTCTTGGAATTATGCCAAGCGTTTTAAAAAAATATTTTAAACCGGTCTTTTGAAAATGTTGGGGGTAATTTGATCCCCCTTTCAACATTTTGAAGAAATCTTAAGAAAAATGTTTCTTATTCATCCAAACTTTTAATTTTCTATAAGTTACAGTAATTTCACATTAAACCTGTACGTTTGTGTTCAAAATATAACATGTTTATAATGCAAAATATTTAAAAACTTAAAATTGTCTTTGTTAGATCAAAATTGAGCATGCTTACAAATGCTGGTAATTTTAGTTTACAAAACTTTTGAAAAATGGTTCAAACTGCAATAAGTTATGTACAACTATACTAAAGGAAACTATGTACGAAAACCCAGCCCAATTATTTAATCTTGAGGCTGATGCGTGTGACTGTAAAAATGCAGGGATCAAGTCTCCCTAAACGCAATTTTTTAAACAATTGATTGTGAAAATAGTATGACGATAAATTTAACGTCAAATGCGTAAGGGGTTTGGAGTTGATATGTTTATCACACAATTCATGTACAGAAAATATTTTTTTAAATAATTTTTTACTCATCTTATTTATTTATTTATTTATTTAATTCAAATAATGTAACTTAAGGCTTAGCCTTTTAATTTGTTACAAAGTGTGCAGATGCAGGATTTAATTCAATATCGATAAATCGATTCCTTAATGCTATGCTTCTCTTTATCCTTATTCTAATTTTCGCTGGCGAGTTCTGACAGTAGGTTTTCTTTGAAATTTTTATAAGAATGACTATTTTTTATACTAATGTTTAATTGATTCCAATTCACAACCCCTCTTGCAAAGAAAGATTGACTATAGTAATAAGACGAATGTTGCGGTATCAAAAAACTTTTAGTTCTTGTAGATCTTAACGGTCTGAGCTTAGTATATAGATATTCTGGTTTTTTAGTATGAATAATTCTGAACAAGTTAACACATGAACGAAATTTATAGAATTGCGAGAAATTGCATCCAATAAGTGTTTTCTGCAAGTGAGTAACTCTAGATATTCTTGGAAGGTTATAAACAAATCTTACACAAGAATTAAGTGCTACCCTAAGTCGATCAAGGGCTGCCATAGATGCATTTGTGTACAAGAAATCTCCATAAATAAAATGCGGAAAAAGCAGGGTTTTAAAAATTCGAATTTTTGTTGCTATGTCTAGATGTCTGGCTACAAGATGTAATTTTTTTAATGTTCCATAAATTTTTCCACACTGAATGTTTATTTGGGCCTCCCAACATAAATTACACATAAAGGTTATCCCAAGATTTACAACTTTATCAACAAAAACAATTAGGTCACCATTCAAAAACAACATGGGATGGTTAATTTTAATCTTGGAATGACTAAATAGAATTGCTTGTGTTTTAGACGAATTTATAAACAACAAGTTACGTTGAGACCAGAGCCAAACACTATGAAGATCGGAATTAATTTTTCGTGCAACAACATCAAGATTATAATTAACATCAGCGTTGAAGTATATTTGGACATCATCAGCAAATAAATGCACCGAACAAAAAGTTAGAACCGATGGAAGATCATTTATAAAAAGCGAGAATAGAATTGGTCCCAAGACTGAACCTTGGGGTACACCAGATTTTATCATTACAAAACTAGAAAAAAAATATCATTATACAAAACGGCTTGACTTCGATCGCTTAAATATGACTTTATGAGATCAACAGCCATTGAAGAAAAGTTAAATTTAGATTTTAATTTATGCAATAGTTTTGTATGTGACACACGATCAAATGCCTTGGCGAAATCTATTAAGAGCAAAATAGCAATACCCTTTTTATCTAAATTTAAGGCAATGTCGTCGTGTATTTTGATTAACGCAGTTTCAGTGCTGTGGTGTTTTCTAAAACCTGATTGATAGGGACTCAGTAGATTCATTTGATTAACATATTCTGAAATTTGTGATTTTACTAATTTTTCAAATGCTTTAGAAAGAGCACTTAGAATGCTTATTGGCCTAAAATTACTTAAAGAAGTACTATTATTTTTTTTCTTAATAGGAATAACTTTTACGCGTTTCCATGCATTAGGAAAAATTGATGTCAGAAAAATAGAATTGAAAATATGAGTAATATAAGATAAAGCTAAGGGTAGAATAATTTTAACAAATTTAATTGGTATTTCATCTAAACCGATTGCATTTGAAGAGATAGAAAAAACAGCATTAACAACCTCAAATTCTTCCACTTGTCGAAAACGAAAACCATCATCATTTGAAAAACCTGAAACACCATCATAAGGAGTATCATCAGACGTAAAATTAGAAGCAAAAAAAATATTAATGTCTGTAGGAGAAAACTCGCAGCTTTTGTGGGTGGAACTAGTTTTAGTAACACCAAGTTTTTTAATATTTTTCCATAATTGTTTACTAGGAACGTTGGTATTAATAATTCTTCTTTCATAATTTTCCTTGGCATGTTTGATCGTTTCATTTACGCGATTTCTAAGTCTCTTATATATGTTATGCAGATCAGTAGTTTTGTTACGTTTCCAGTTATTGTAGGCAATATTTCTATTAACGATAGCTAGTTCAATATCATTGTTATACCAAAGATTGTCTCTTGGTTTGTACCACTTGAGGGGAAAAAAGTCTTCATGTAACACCTTAAGTCTTTCATTAAAACTGACCAATAAATCATTAGGATCAGTTATACGCAAAAAAGAGTTCCAGTCGAAAGAAAAAAAGGTATCACGCAAAGCTGCCGCATTAAAGTTATTGTAATCTCTATAGTAAATAATATTATTTTCAGAATTGAAATCAATATCTAATGAGGCAATTATCATATCATGATTTGACACACCTGGCATAGAAATTTGATCATTTTTTATAATAAGTTGCGGAGAGTCAGTTAAAAGAAGATCGAGCTGAGAACATCCGGTATTATGAAAGAAAGTTGGCTCATCGTTTATACAAACATATGACTTTCTTTCTAGAACATCACGAAAACTTCGTGATTTATTGGAATCTTTCATCAAATTAGTATTGAAATCACCGATAAAAAAGGTTGATTCATATTTTATGTTAAACTCTTCAAAGTGGGATGCCAGAAGACCAGAACAATCAGAAATTGGTGGATTATAGTAAACTCCTAGTAGAAATTTTTTCGAACCGCACTGCATTTCCAGCAACAAAAATTCAGTTGTGTGAAAGTATGGAGAAGATATCGATTTACTAACAATGCGACAATTCAAATTTTTTCGATAATATACACAAATACCTCCTCCTTGTCGATTTCGGTCATTTCTAACCAGTTGGAAATTATCAATTTCAATCATCGAATCGGTAATTTTATCACTTAACCAAGTTTCTGTCATACAAATGATATCAATTTTGTTGTCAATAAAAGACATTTTAAGTTCATTGAATTTAGTGAACTGTCGAGCACAAAGGCTTTGAACATTGATGTGGGATATATTCAATTTTTCATTATTTAAACAAGCATTGATGACCGCACGTGGAATGAATGAATTTGAAGGGGTGTTGTGAACGGATCCACTATTCAACATCGTAGAACCAACTGCAAATTGACTTCAGAGGAAACCCAACTGCCATACCCACCACACGAAAATGACAACTAGGATTTGAGAAGCATATCTTATAACTAATTATTGAATTCACTTTTCTTGAAATATGGGCCGTCTAGGATTAAATCAATCAAACAAAAAGAAACACAACTATCTTAGTAAGTTACGGCCATTGATAGCGCCTCTGCATCCAGCACGGTAGTACCAGCACTACAGCATAGACGGTAGCTTACGACATCGCCGACAGGAACAACAGTCATCGACAACAGCGGCCGACCTCACCAGCAACAGCAGCATCCGTAAAACAGCGATATCAGCAACCGTCATCAGCAGCAGCAGCAAACCGTCATCAGCAACAACAGCAGACATCATCAGCAACAATTTGATCAGCAACCGCAGTATTCAGCAACAGACTTTCAGGAAGGATGGATTCACGGGAAATAAGGGATCGGATTCAAGGGAAAATCGAGGCAGGATGAATGATTTAGCGAGGATAGGTTTGATTGATGAACTATTTTCACAAATTGACTTTCAGGAGGGGTGGGGATTCACGGATAAACTCATGGAAGGGAAACAAAGGAGGTGGGGGAAGGAGAGAGAGCGCTTTTGAGGAAAGGTTATTTGACGTGGTGGAACAGCTTGTCCAGCGTGTGGCACGCAACGGCATCAGCAGCACCAGGTCCCTTCACGAAAACGACGCCGTCTCTGGAGTAAACCCTCAGCAGCCTCCCCTTCTTCTTGAGTTTCAGAGCCTCACTTCGGATCTGCCTGGCTTGCTCGGTGAGGTTTTCGTTGATGTACACACGGTTGTCACTGTCGAATCCAAAGTTGCGCAAGCTGAGGGTTTTCAGGTTGAGGTAACTGCGGTAGAATTCGTCTCTAACGTTCTTCAGGGCAAATTGGCACACGATTGGAGGCATCGTTCCGGGTGCGATAGGGTCGCGAGCCATACGTCTGAGCGAGACCATGGGGAGTTGATTATCTTTGTAACCAAGTGTGTTTGCCATATTCCTGAACAGACCGAGCAAATTTTCATTTTGTATGTAGGGAACCCCAGAGATGAGTATATCTTGAGATCTGCCAAGTCGATTGATGCCCTCTGCAGTAATATCCAGGTCATGGCGCATGACGTCCACAGTTTGAGCGATGTTTTGAACACTCGAGTGGCACTCGTTCCGCAACTCGGCAAGCTTGAGCTCGATGCCACCAATACGCTCCTCGAGATCCGTTTTGCAGGAGTCAATTTTGGATTCGATAGTGTTGAATTTTTCTTCCATGATTGTGGCAGAGCTCGAAAACATTCCATGGATTTTGGACCACAGATCAGCCAAATCGGTGACTTCACCCATCTCACTGCCCTGGTTAAGATCGCTGCGAGATCTTTTCAAAGTATTGCCGTCCAAGCTGATAAGTGAGTTCACCGAGGTTGAACGTGTTATCATTGAATGGTTAGAGTTCATTTCAGTGAGTGACCATTACAGCAGCTGTCAGAGTGGTCACTCCGAAAAGGTCCACAAGGAAACAAAAGAGATCCAGCAGCAACGTGGTGTAAAAATAATGTTGCTAATTGTCGATTTACAGCTAACACCTCTTCTTAAGCAGCAGAACTCCACCAGATTGATGACAAGTCAGCTCTCCTGCAGCGGCCAAACAATAACCGTAACTATTAACGTGGTAATACCGATAGATTCTACGATTTAATCCGCGACGATAACTTTATTTACGTCAGCTTGTTCATCCCTTAGGGTGTGATTGTTGATAATTTTTTAGTGTTTTCTACACTTATAAAAACAAAGCAAAAAGATCTCTTGGAAGTTTTTTGCAGCAATTTTTAGAAAAATGTGTGTAACTCAATCAAAACATTTTTTTAATTTTTTCCTTTATTTTTTACAATAAATTTTATTCAATTTCGCACAACTTTCTAGAACAAAGCTAATTGTTTTACCCACAAGCTGACGAGATACAGGCTTGGGATCAAGTGTCCCCGGGGATCAAGTCTCCTCACTCTCCCCTACGTATTTTAATTATATTTTTAACGTACATTTCAGTTCAGATCAGTTCAAACCTTTCCAAAACACTATGAAACTTTGAGTTTTGTTCATGTTTTGCATGATATATACAGTACTGGTCAAAAGTATATGACATTGGACGATTTGTCAAACTCCAAATTATATTGCTGGTGTTTCGACCAAACCTCATGAAATTTTCAGCATATCTATTTCGGAATGTCTTCTTTCAGTTGCTATCTAAAAAACTTAGCTTCCTATTATCATTTCAAAGTTAGTGACATTTTCTTTAAAACCCCGGTCAGAGCCGAGATACAAAACTTTGAAAATAGTTTCATCGGCCTTAAAAACTTCAAAAAACTCAATATTTTTCGGAAATCCGTAGAGCATCCTTATTCTGAAGTTAACGATTCAAACAATCATGTACACACAACGTCAATAAAGCAATTTTCTTCCCGTTGAAATCTTTGAGTCCAACCAAATTTCTTAAAAAAAAACAAACCATTCAAAGAAAAATAAAAAAAAAGTACAAGGAATGGAGGGCTAATTCCTCACGCGGGGCACGTCCACAGAATAAGCATGCCTCAAAACGGCACCATTTTCGGAGCCCTTCCCGCCAGAAAAATGAAAAGAATTGCTTTTTTTATAGTTCAAACGACTTGAACCGTCTTTCTCACCCCCCACACCTTAAATTTCCCCTGCCCAAGAGCCACGAGAAAATAAAACACAAACCGAGCAAATGAACAACATAAAATAAGGAAAAGTTGCATTCACACACACACATACACACTCTCTCACATTTGGAGGGAAAGTTGAGTTTTTCCCACCAAGAAACCTTACGCGAAAGGAAAAGCGAAAGAAGAAGACTTTCAATTTATGCAAATTTATTCCATAATTATGATTCGACAATTTCTTTCCGTTTCGGCTCCCTCCGCTTCTCGGGGTCCACGTGGGGGAGGGGTTTAGAAAGGTGGTGGGCGGGTTGGGTTTTGTGGGTGTAGGTGTGGGATTCCCCCACTTTTCTAAGAGAAAGGAAGGGGCAGTTGGGGGGTAACGATTCAATAGTGTGAGACTTTCCCAGACCAACGCGTTGGAAGATGGGTTTAGCATGGTTGGGTTAGTGAGGTAAAATGTACCACTTAAAAAAATTTAATGCATATTCAAGTCAAATGCTTTAAATCGTTTGGGACTAACCTTAACCGATTTTGCTCAAAATGTTCACAATTACTTTTTTTTGTTGCCTAAGGAATCGAGTCGGGGGTATCCCTGAGGTCGATTTTTTAAATTGTCACCCTAAGGATCACTTATCTCATACCCAGATGTATGTGAAACACATTTTATGCTTAAGTTAAGAACTATTTATCGAAACTTCAAACGATTCAATAGATGTGGAATAGGTATTTGATAAGTTTTAGGATGATGTTGATGAATCAGCTGTTGACAGCTGAGAAACTGCTGAATGAGTCTGTGTGGAAATTCCAATTTGATGTTCCGTTATCTGAAAACGGTACATATTCAAGAGTATTAGCAGTGAAATTCAATTTTGTGATTAATGTACCTTTGAGAGATGCATATCTAATGCTGATATAGAGCTATTCCAGCTCAAATCAGGAATTTTTCTGATACTTTTGTACCCGACCCTCTCCAATTTCAATGAAACTTTGTAGACATGTTATCCTAGGCCTATATAAGCCATTTTTGTGTATATGAAGCCAATAGTACTCGAAAATAACATTTGAGGAGGGCGTAAGGTATTTAAATATTTTTGTATTTTGTAATTTAAAAATTACTGTATCTCGAAGCCGTTGCGTCGTATCAAAAAGTGGTCAAAGACAAACTTGTAGGAAATTGGACGGGCTTTCTGAAAAAAAAAATACACTGAAACAAAAATACACGCCACATCTATGAGATTTTTTGATTTTTAAGTCTAAAACTTAAAGGTGATGTCACGATTTTTTTTCGTTCAAAATTTTTGAGGAAATAGCCTAAAATGTTACTAAAAGACTGACGAAAAATGCAGGATGGTGTGTCTCTTCTACAAAAATACAAAAATCATTTACTGAAACAGTTTTTTTTTAAAGTGGTCTAAACGTCAAAATTTTTAAAAACCGGTAGTGGGAATCGATTTTCCAGGCAATTTTACATAAAAGTCTCCATATTGACCATTGTTCTATGTCTAATCCTTGGGAAGATACAGCGGTTTTAAAAATAAAAATGTTGTAAAAACTTTTTTTGTGGTTTTTGGCAATTTCTATATGACAACCTTGGTTTTTCAGTCGAGTAAATATTTTTACCGGAAATCTCGCCCAATTTCCCATAAGTTTGTCCTTGACAGCTTTTTAATATATCTCGTTTTTATATTTACGTAATCAAATTTACTATCCTGGTTTCTACCACACTGAAAAAAATATTCTATTTTCAGTTATAAGCAATGTAATTAAGCTTATATCTGTAAGCCCTTTCATCCAATTGAAATGCTGTAAAAGGCAAACTTATGGGAAATTGGACGAGCTTTCCGGTAAAAATATTTACGAGACTGAAAAACCAAGTCTGTCATATTGCTGAAATTGCCAAAAACCACAAAAAACCCGTTTTTTCAACATTTTTATTTTTAAAACCGCTGTATCTTCCCACGGATTGGACATAGGACAATGGTCAATTTGGAGACTTTTATGTAAAATTGTCTGGAGAATCGATTCCCACTACTGATTTTGAACAATTTTGATATTTAGACAACTTTTCAAAAAAACAGTTTTAGTAAATGATTTTTGTATTTTTTTAGGAGAGACATACCATCCTGCATTTTTCGTCAGTCTTTTAGTAACATTTTAGGCTATTTTCTCAAAAATTTTGAACGAAAAAAAAATCGTGACATCACCTTTAAATTTAAGTTTTAGACTTGAAAATTAAAAAATCTCATAGATGTGGCGTGTATTTTTGTTTCAGTGTATTTTTTTCAGAAAGCCCGTCCAATTTCCAAAGATCGAGTGATACGACAGCGAGCGAGACAACACAACTGGTCGTTGGACCTGTCACTATGATCACTTCAGCTGAAATTTGGTGAGATCCATCTAAAACAAACACATAAAAAAAAATCTGCTTACTAAATACGCG
This sequence comes from Culex pipiens pallens, assembly GCF_016801865.2. Taxonomy (NCBI): domain Eukaryota; kingdom Metazoa; phylum Arthropoda; class Insecta; order Diptera; family Culicidae; genus Culex; species Culex pipiens. The sequence continues at coordinate 111,700,292 of NC_068937.1, forward strand.
CTAATTTCTTGTCCACGGATAAGAAATCTGAAGTTTTAAATAACGTTTGAATCCGATTGATGCAAACGTTCTTTAGGGTGGGGCTTGTCGGTTCAAGCTGAGGCACCTCGCGTACGGCTAGCCTACGTAGAAATGGGTCACCGAAGCTCGGCCGAGCTATCACCCTCCAAATGCCTATGCGAGTTATTTGCATGTGTAGACTATTAATCTAAAATGGAAGCAATTCAATTTGTAAGAAGAGACCGCGTGGTCCCGTTTGGTTGGTTGCACACACACACAATAGGTATTCGATAAGTTTTAAAGTGGGAAACTTTGGCAACGCTGGCATGTAATATTTTTGGATAGTGGCCAGTTTGGCAACATTTTTTTTAAATATGTTGAAAGTTGTAATGAATGATGAAAGACTTAATTGAGTTCGCTGAGCTAATTGCAAAAAAAAAAAAAAAAAAAAATCTTAAAATGTCTGGACTTCATTTTACCCCAAAGCCCCATTGGCCAATCCCCACGACCAGCCCATCCAGCATGGCGTGATAATGCTAATGGTTTGTTAGTTTGTGCCGCCGCCGGTTTTTATTTGCCGAACCGCTTTTCTGTCATCTCTATTTCGGTGGTGGTGGTGGCGGCAGAGAAAGAGTTGACATGACTTGCTGCCCCCCCCCCCCTCCCCCCTTTTCCTTCTCTCTAGGCTCTGCACAATGGGACGCGGACTGAAAGTGTCAATTTCTAAGCTTTTATCGTTTTGTTTTAACAGTCGGCGCTGGGGCGTTTTCCTCGGGTGGGGTTCAGATTTTGGGGAGAGAACATGAAAATGAAGCCAACATAGAGAGAGATAGTAAAAACGCTCGGTTATTTACTATTAACGGTCGTGTTTACTATTTTATCTGATGGCATGTTACTACAACAGCAATTTTGGAATGGGTTTGGCAAAGGGCCAAGAGACTGGGAAAGGGATTCTTTGTTATTGGAACCATCTGTTTGGAATGGCGTGTTTCATCATGTTTTTTATTAATGTAGAAATTAAAATTTCATAAAACAAATTTATCAAATTTTAAATTATTTTGAAAATAAATTTTGTTGACAGGTTTCAACAACTAAGCATTTCATTTCAATCGATTAGCCAGTCAATCAATGAGCTTAGCCTTAAGTAATCTGTAATGACACCCATGCTCACAATAATTTCACTCTTCATTAGGCAATGTGACTCCTTATCACCGACATGTTTGACAGCCCGTCGTCGTTGTCACCGTTCGCATCAGCCGGATGTCAGCCTCAACCCAACTCCATTTCAACGCGTTTCGCCGACTGGGTGTTAATCGACGCTCCTTCATAAATCATGAAATCCGCGTCCTCGTGCAAATCCCATTTAGAGTGTTATGCGCTTAAATCGCTCATATCCATTCCCATAAAATCCGCATCTCATTCTGGGCCTGGGCCTGGGCTCAAATCATCAATCCGGCCATCATCGTCTTCGTCTTTTGGAGGAAGATCCGCCACCGGTGGCCGGATTCACCAGCGCAACCGTGTCTGGGGGTCGCGGCCTCAGCGCCCAATTCCGTTATCAAAAGCCTGTTAATGGAGTCGGATTATTTATGATTTCCTCCAAAGGCGTTGCTCGTGGCTCGGAGGCTGCTGCCGGTGGTGGCGATAATTTTGCGCACGGATTGCTTCCATGATGAGATGAACTGAACACGTGTCGGTGAAACGAGGTCCCCAGCTATCGGTTTTCCAATGTGTGGTGAACTTTGGGTTTGGTTTAGGAGGTGGTGAACAACGGGGTTCGATTAGGCGGTGATGGAGCACGGTGTGTTCAATAAGTGAAACGTATATCCAAATAAAATAAAATAATCTAAAAAAAATTACATTCTTCAAGTGAAAACAATAAAACAAACTACGGAAAAGGATTGCGATTATTTCAGCCTCTGAATATAAGCTTATAAGCAGCGGAATTGAACGATAACGATTATTTTTAAAATTTGAGAAATTATTTCAAAAACTGCATACAGTTATGCCTCGGTTTAGCACTGCATATGAGGGATGCAAAACCGAGGCGTGCATAACTGATGCACAGAGCTTATGGGATTTTGGTTATATGGGAGACATTGGTTATGCTCGTATGAAAAATCATCCAAACTTTAAAAATTCTAGTGTTTTGGAATCAGGATGATGTCACCTATCCATTGCAATTATAATAACATGAGAATTTTCACAATGAAGTATTTTTCCTGTTTTTTTGAAAATGCTATTTTTTCTTGGAAAAAAACCTCAATCAATCAAATGATCAGGATTTTTGCATTCATTTCGAATGTAAAAACACAATTTTTTGAAAATACTCAAAATTTTCACAAAACTACGTTTTTCGAAAACCCCAAAATTTCAGATTTTACAATATGTGTATCAAATGATCGGGATACATTCGAGAGTTATAACAAAAAAAAATGCTCAACATTTTCGCAAAACATCGTTATAACAACTTGAGGTTGCTGAGTTGTGCTTCCAGTAGGGTAGAGCTAAACACGGATGGGACTCTACAATTACACTCAGAATCGGGATGACGCTCGAGATTTCCTAAGCCAAGAAAACACTGTGTTGCCTAAGGGAAACTACAGTTTATTTCCGGTTTCAGTCGACAGGTTTATTCAGGGATCCCTTCCTCTCCTCTAGCACTCGTTTCCCGTCCCACGTCCCACGTCCTGACGTAGACGCTCCTCCTGCAGTTCGCCAATGGGGGTGGCCTCTTTGTCAGTCGGATGGACCCTCCGACGCTTCGGCTGCAGCCTTCGAGGACCCTTGCCTGCCGTCCGCGCCCTTCCTGTGCTTGGTAACGGGCAACAGGCTTCGACGGGGTCCAAGGACTCCGTCGGTACAGTCCGGGTTTCGGGTCGCGGAGTTGACGGTCACGGCCAGGCGCACGAACAGTGTCAAACGGGGACGCTGACGGTTCGTAGGGTGGTTCACCGGTCCGGAAATAGCACGGCCAGGGTGAAAACCACAAGTGTTCACAAAGTGAACCGTGAAACACAAAGGGGTCCTACGCGGGACAAAATGGCGGTTAGATTGCTAATGCTGAGGATCTGGGCTCGTATTGGGATGCTTCTGGGATGGCACATTCCTACCTGGATGTCCAAAACACACGAGTAGCTCCTGCTCTCGTCTCTCCTCGGAACGTAGCGAGTTCCGGGCGCTGTCCTGATGGTATCAGGTTCCACTGGTCCGTCCAACGGACACTCTACCAACGCTGGTATTGCGGGTTGGTACTCACTTGGTTGCGGACAACCGTTCGCAACTTGATCACCGGACTTTCTGATCCAGCAATCGCGATGGTGGTTCCCAGAAGCCCCCTTTAACCTTCACGTGCCAACTCATATCACCCGTCATTGCATCCTTCGAACATTCACCACCCCCAATGGCCGCCCATGCGATGTTCTTTAGCGGCGACATCTGGTGGTGACTAGCGGCATCAACGCACGGTGTGGGAGGTGCAGCTACGGGTTGCTGCCTTGTTGAGAGACTTCCTCGTTCCCCGTCGACAAACACAACGTCTTCTTGGCAATATTTACACAAAAAACTATACAAAACGCGACGATTCACACCAATATTTAACACTACAAACACACTGGTTACATCGTTTTTTTCGAAAAAAATCTACAAATTAAGGTTTTTTACAATATAGGTATCGAACGATCAGGATTGAGTAGTGCGGTGCCTGTGTGGACGCGCAGTCCTGTTTTTGCCTTTCTTACTAAAGAAAGGTATAAGTTTTACTTTAAGCCAGGACGTCAGTTCCAGCTTCGTTAATATGTCGATTCAGCATGAATTTTAAACCGAAAAATCGCTAAAAAATCACACTGCATCGATTTTCGACGCTTCGTCGCCAAGTCGCCAAGTCGACAAGTTGTCAAGTTGAGCTTCGAATACTGGCGCGAGAATGCTGGCGCATATGTTTCGGCTCGACTTATACTCGTTCGTAGTAGCTTGTCTACCGATGTTTCCTTCAACATGTAAGATATCGTAGCTTTTCGGTTTCTTTTGCTCTGTCCGTTTTTGCATAACTGTCCAATGTCTATGCAAAAACTTTTTTGACATAGGACATTCATCCGGGTACAAACAATTTGTTTCCCGTGTGCTCCTAAAATCGCCTTTAAGTAGGCTTCATTTTGTCGTGATTTCGTTAGTTTATTTAACAGAGTTCATTGGATTCCAATAGGAGCTTTCGAAGCTTTATATCGTTTTCAAAGTTTTCAATGCTCGCGACGCCAATGGCTATCTACCTAAGGTAATGCGATTGAGTGTGTAGTGGTGCGGTTGTAAAAATATCTATCTCTGACTCTCTCACTTTCGTAGACGCTGAATGGCAAGCTTCCCACTGTGCAGTTAACTCGGGTTTGCTTTGCACCTGCTTTGTTCGGTTTTTGGGCTCGTACCAAAACTAGAAAACCAAAACCGCGGTATGTGTCGTCACTTGCGCATTGGAAGCTAAGAATTTGTACGATCAAAAATATTCGATTGGTGAAAATTGCGTTTTCAATTTCTTTTAGAAAACACATCATTAATAATACCTTGCCTTCATCATAAGATTTTTTGTATCAAGTCGATGTTGTGAATTGAGAGAAGTTATATTCTTTAGTAAGAAAGGCTCTATCTCACCCCTGGTGGGATTAAATCGGGTTTTTCGTGCTATTTTCCGTCTCTTTTGTGTCGCTGTTCGAGTGCATGGGGTGATTGGTCATTATAATTAAATAATGGCATCAGTAGTGAGGTGCCTGTGTGGACGCGCAGTCCTGTTTTTTCGTGTTATTTTCCGTCTCTTTTATGTCGCTGTTCGAGTGCATGGGATTGGTCATAATCCAAATTTATGAAAATACTCAAAATTTTCACAAATTTAAGTATATTTGAAAAATAATCAAAAAAATTTTTTTTAGCAGAATTGTTATCAAATGATTAACACTTTTTGTACATTTCAAGAGATATAAAACAAATATTTGAAAACACACAACATTTTGATAATACACATAACAATCCCGATCATTTGATACCCATATTATGAAAATTGAAATTTTGAGTGTTTTTTCTTCAAAAATATGTAGTTTTGTTAAAATGATGAATAGTTTAAAAAAAGTGTTATTACTCTAGAAATGTATGAAAATCTCGATCATTTGTTGTCCATATTGCAGAAACTGTTTTTTTAATATTTTTTTTTTCGAAAATACGTGGTTTTGTGAAAATTTTGAGTATTTAAAAAAATGTGTCATTACTTTCAAAATGTATGCAAAAATCCTGATGATTTGATACCCATATTGCAATAAAAATAATTTTGAGTGCTTTTTATCGCAGTTTAAAAATTCGGGAAAAATACGTATTTTTGTGAATATTTTCAGGTAATCATAATTTCAATCTGGCATCATCCTGACTCCAAAACACTGTAATTTTTTAATGTTTGTCCCATATAGCCAAAATTTCATGAGCTCTGTGTTCAGTTAAGCACTTCACAGTGGGCAAAAACGCTCTCAATGGCGGCAAATGTTGGCAATGGGCCCCATTTACTCCCTTTTTTATGTGTTTTTCTTTAATATCTTGAATTCCTGTAGTTTCCTATAGTTTTAAAGTATGTTATTTTATGTAGAAAATCACAAAGAATCGATGAGTGACATTTTCATTTGCGGTAAATGACAGCAAGGAGCATTTTGCCCCAGTTTCCCTCGTTTTCGTCAATATTTTCAATTGCCGTTGTTGTTACACTTCGAAAATATACTATTTTATGTAAAAAATCACAAGAAATCGATTGGTGACATCCTCATTGGTGGCAAATGACGGCATGGGCCCTTGTTACCCCATTTAACCCTTTTAATGTGTTTTTCGTATTCGTTAATATCTTGGAATGACATAATTTCCTACGGTTTAAACGTATATTATTTTATGTAAAAAATCAGGAGGAATCGAGTCGTGGTGTTCTCATAAGCGGCAAAAGACGGCAAAGGCCCGTTTTGCCCCTTATACCCCATTTTATGTATTTTCTTTAATAGCTTGAATTGTCGTAGTTTCCCAAAGTTAAACAAGTTATTTTATACAGAAAATAACGTAGAATCTATTGGTGGCGATTTATAAACGGCAAACGACGAGAAGGGCCTATTTTGTCCCATTTACGCCTTCTTTATGCGTTTTCTTTAGTATATTGAATTGCCGTGGTTTCCTTTAATTTTAAATATTGCTATTTTATGCAGAAAATCAATGCGGCAAATGGCAACAACGGCCCATTTTGCCCCATTCACTCCCTCTCGAGATGTCTTTCGTGAATATCTTGAACGTACTATGCATTGTACAATAACAGTCTTGTAAACTGTATAGGAAATCACGACACCTTCAATATATAGACTATGAAATAGGCCCTTGTCGCCATTTGCCGAAAGTTGGAGTGTTCCCAATCGATTCCACGCAATTTTTTGTATAAAATAACTTTTTTATAACATTAGGAAACTACGTCGATTTAAGATATTAAAGAAAACACATAAAATGGAGTAGATGGGACAAAAAGGGCATTTGCCGTCGTTTGCCGTTTATGAGAACACCACCAATCGTTTCTTCATGATTTCCTTCATAAAATAATACGCGTTCAAACTGTAGGAAATTATGTCATTTCAAGATATTAATGAAAAACAAATTAAAAAGGGGTTAAATGTGGTAAAATAAGCCCAGCCCGTCACCAATCGATTTTTCGCGATTTTTTACATAAAATAGTATACTTTCAAAGGGAAAAAAGCGGCAATTAAAGATATTGACGAAAAACGCATAAATTGGGGTAACTGGAGCAAAATGGGCCATTGCTGCCATTTGCCGCCAGTGAAAATGTCATAAATCGATTCCTTGCGTTTTTTACATAAATTAACATACTTTAAAACTGTAGGAAACTACAGAAATTCAAGATATTGACGAAAAGCAATTTAAAAGCGGTTAAATGGGGTAAAATAGGCCCAGCCCGTCATTTGCCTCCAATGAGAGTGTCATCAATCGATTTTTCATGATTTAAAAAAAAATAAGATACTTTAGAATTGCGGCAAACAACGGCAGATATTCGAGAAAAACTAACTTAATCCACCTATGTGGTTGGAGCCTTCCTCACTTATTACAACAATGGCTGATATGAAATTTCATCTCTTTCAGATACAAAAATTTCATCTCTTTTTTAGATCCGGAGTAAAAAAGTACATCAATATCACATAAGTGTACATATCTCAAGACAAGGTTGCCAGATCTCCAATGTTTTGAACTCGTTGGAAAGGTCTTTTCATAACCTAACCAACGATGGTTTGGGTAATGGATCCGGACATAGTTTACATACATTTAAGTGAGATCCGGCATAAAAAAAGTACATAAATATCACTTAAGTGGTCATAACTTGAGACAGGGTTGCCAGATCTTCAATGTATTGGACTCATTGGAAAGGTTTTTTGATTACCTATCTAACGATGGGTTTGATAATGGATCCGGACATAGTTTACATACATTTAAGTGAGATCCGGCATCAAAAAAGTACATAAATATCACTTAAGTTGTCATAACTTGAGACAGGGTTGCCAGATCTTCAATGTTTTGGACTCATTGGAAAGGTCTTTTGATAACCTATCCAACGATGGGTCGGGTGATGGGTCTGGACAAAGTTTACATGCATTTAAGTGAGATCCGATTCGCAACTCTGACACTTTTTTATACGTAACTTTTGAACTACTTATCGGATCTTCAAACAATTCAATAGTGCAGTATGGGGCACCAAACCGGATTGAATGCAACTTATTTGACTCAAATCGGATCAGCCAGTGCCCAGAAAACTTGGCAAGAATTTTTAGCACCAAAGGGAATACGCACACACATACACACACACACACACACACACAGACATTTGTTCAGTTTTCGATTCTGAGTCGATAGGTATACATGAATATAGGTCTACGAGCTATTTTCCAATAGTTCATTTTCCGAGCACCTACACCTACCTTACCTCAGTGAGGAAGGCAAAACACCCTGAAAAAGGCTAAATGGGGTAAAATGGACCACTTCCCGTCATTTGCCGCTAATGAAAGTACCACCAATCGATTTCTCGTAATTTTTTACATTAAAAATGATACTTTTGATAGGCATAAACAGACGGCATCAAAAGATCCGGTTTTTCACCCGTTTTTGCTCACTGGGCCGTGCTTAACCGAAGCAGCTGAACGAATCAAAACCGGGCCATGACTGTATTAAGATATTTTGTAATTGTTTGATTTAAAATATATTAAATTGAATTCGAATCGTAGCAAAATTAAATTAGTTTCACTTCTAGCATTGAAAGTTTGTCTCCGAAAAATAAAATAAATAAAAATAAAATAAAAAATAACAACATGGGTCCGAATTATTTCCTACTGCTTTTTGGAGATAAATCAACTAATAAATGTTTCAATGGGGCCAGATGTTTACCTTAGTTTTTCTTTATATATTTTAATATGTTATTTTTTCGTTTTACATGTGCCAACGCGTTAGAAGAAGGAATAATTTAAGATTGAGAATGTGATTAAATTTTCTTTCGATGAAACAAATTTTCTAAACACACCGTATTACGTTACACCGTGCTTGACGTCATTCAACTTCATTGCCTGACATTTCCAAATCCTGATCGGTACCATCATCCCTCACTCGTGTTTGCTAGAGTTAATTTTAAATATTAATACGGATTGCAAACAACATGAAACCCGTCTCATTGATGACACCGGCAGACGTAGGAGACGTTTTAATTCGATTTAGCATTTTTTAAACAAAGGATTAGGAATAGGTAATGAACAGTTTGTTTTAATTTAAAAAAAAAATAAAAGAGATAGTCAGAACCTGGTCCACTTTAATGATTTCAAAATAACTTCCAATCCAAAACTAACAAACTTTACTTTTATCCACTCACTTTAACATTCAACACAGGATGCATCATCATCATCACCATCCCCATCAGCATCAAACGAACCGTGACGATAAAACTTTCATCAAGAAAATCGCACCCAGGGGGGTCACTTTTTGGCGCGCTCCCGCCGTTCCCTGGGCCAAATCTACCACTAATCTTCAAGCCACTTTCCAGCAGAGCAAAGCCGCCTCGGAAAAGTCCGAAAGATCATAAAAGTAACACACATAACCCGAAAAACTTGGCCACTGAAATCGCCGGTCCCGTTGCACATTTGGCCGGGGTCCAGTTTGGGGGAAAGTGGGAACACGACGTGGGGCCATGCTGGGAAAGCAGGCCGAAACAGGATCCATTATTCAATTTATTTGAAGTGTGGCAAGTGTAAATTTACTGCCCCCTGACTAGGGGCTATCCGATGGACTGAACTGGCTGTCAGCAGTTTCCAGAATTGGATTTTAAGAGTTTGTTTTGAAAGAGGGATGGTTATCACGCTGAAAAAAAAGATTTTTAAAACTTTTAATTAACTGCTTAAAATAATAACTTGTATCGTTTTAAATGGACTGTTGCAATTCTTTTTAGAATCGGCTGATTATGATATTTTGCAAATATTTGAAATCGAAAGATTGTAAACTTTGACAAAGATTTTGTTGCATAAAATATTAATTGGGGGATAATTGAAAAACATCCTTTCTTCTATTTTGTGAGTTTAATTTCATCGAAAACTACCAATAAAAGCCCGTAATATAAACATAAAGAATGTTTTAATTTTCTCATGCTATGCTATACTACGTCCTGGTTAGAGTTCAAATCCTGCCCCGGTTACTACGATGCGATGCAGTCATCAAACCTACAATCCCCTGGCCTATTTGGATCACTCCAGTGTAGCGTAGCGTCCAACCGTTCAAGTGTAAAGTTTTCAATCCTTTTTGCAAATGTAAAACCGACTCCAACCTGCTATGATTTATGAACTCGCCGGCTTTCTGGTGAGGGCGTTGAGCAGCTCTATCCTAGTAGAGCTGGCCATGGGATAACCTTTTTGGATCGAGCAAGCACCGCGCGTGAGGTGGTCACTGCGAAGGAAATTGGAAACTGCTCAACTGTCAGTTTTACAGACTTGCGCAGGTGGAGAAAATACTTTAGCAAGGTAGACTTGGCCGGAAGACATAATTCTTCTCCAGTTTGCTTTCCTGGAGTGATGATGTGAATTAGTTGAATTTCTTGATTATCTGTATGGCTTTCAAAATATGAAAACAGTAAATGTTCTGAATTTAAACTAAAAAGACAAAAAGACAAAAAGACAAAACGACAAAACGACAAAAAGAAAAAAAAGACATAAAGACAAAAAGACAAAAAGACAAAAAGACAAAAAGACAAAAAGACAAAAAGACAAAAAGACAAAAAGACAAAAAGACAAAAAGACAAAAAGACAAAAAGACAAAAAGACAAAAAGACAAAAAGACAAAAAGACAAAAAGACAAAAAGACAAAAAGACAAAAAGACAAAAAGACAAAAAGACAAAAAGACAAAAAGACAAAAAGACAAAAAGACAAAAAGACAAAAAGACAAAAAGACAAAAAGACAAAAAGACAAAAAGACAAAAAGACAAAAAGACAAAAAGACAAAAAGACAAAAAGACAAAAAGACAAAAAGACAAAAAGACAAAAAGACAAAAAGACAAAAAGACAAAAAGACAAAAAGACAAAAAGACAAAAAGACAAAAAGACAAAAAGACAAAAAGACAAAAAGACAAAAAGACAAAAAGACAAAAAGACAAAAAGACAAAAAGACAAAAAGACAAAAAGACAAAAAGACAAAAAGACAAAAAGACAAAAAGACAAAAAGACAAAAAGACAAAAAGACAAAAAGACAAAAAGACAAAAAGACAAAAAGACAAAAAGACAAAAAGACAAAAAGACAAAAAGACAAAAAGACAAAAAGACAAAAAGACAAAAAGACAAAAAGACAAAAAGACAAAAAGACAAAAAGACAAAAAGACAAAAAGACAAAAAGACAAAAAGACAAAAAGACAAAAAGACAAAAAGACAAAAAGACAAAAAGACAAAAAGACAAAAAGACAAAAAGACAAAAAGACAAAAAGACAAAAAGACAAAAAGACAAAAAGACAAAAAGACAAAAAGACAAAAAGACAAAAAGACAAAAAGACAAAAGACAAAAAGACAAAAAGACAAAAAGACAAAAAGACAAAAAGACAAAAAGACAAAAAGACAAAAAGACAAAAAGACAAAAAGACAAAAGACAAAAAGACAAAAAGACAAAAAGACAAAAAGACAAAAAGACAAAAAGACAAAAAGACAAAAAGACAAAAAGACAAAAAGACAAAAAGACAAAAAGACAAAAAGACAAAAAGACAAAAAGACAAAAAGACAAAAAGACAAAAAGACAAAAAGACAAAAAGACAAAAAGACAAAAAGACAAAAAGACAAAAAGACAAAAAGACAAAAAGACAAAAAGACAAAAAGACAAAAAGACAAAAAGACAAAAAGACAAAAAGACAAAAAGACAAAAAGACAAAAAGACAAAAAGACAAAAAGACAAAAAGACAAAAAGACAAAAAGACAAAAAGACAAAAAGACAAAAAGACAAAAAGACAAAAAGACAAAAAGACAAAAAGACAAAAAGACAAAAAGACAAAAAGACAAAAAGACAAAAAGACAAAAAGACAAAAAGACAAAAAGACAAAAAGACAAAAAGACAAAAAGACAAAAAGACAAAAAGACAAAAAGACAAAAAGACAAAAAGACAAAAAGACAAAAAGACAAAAAGACAAAAAGACAAAAAGACAAAAAGACAAAAAGACAAAAAGACAAAAAGACAAAAAGACAAAAAGACAAAAAGACAAAAAGACAAAAAGACAAAAAGACAAAAAGACAAAAAGACAAAAAGACAAAAAGACAAAAAGACAAAAAGACAAAAAGACAAAAAGACAAAAAGACAAAAAGACAAAAAGACAAAAAGACAAAAAGACAAAAAGACAAAAAGACAAAAAGACAAAAAGACAAAAAGACAAAAAGACAAAAAGACAAAAAGACAAAAAGACAAAAAGACAAAAAGACAAAAAGACAAAAAGACAAAAAGACAAAAAGACAAAAAGACAAAAAGACAAAAAGACAAAAAGACAAAAAGACAAAAAGACAAAAAGACAAAAAGACAAAAAGACAAAAAGACAAAAAGACAAAAAGACAAAAAGACAAAAAGACAAAAACGACTAAAACGACAAAAACGACAAAAACGACAAAAACGACAAAAACGACAAAAAAGACAAAAACGACAAAAACGACAAAAACGACAAAAACAACAAAAACGACAAAAATGACAAAAACGACAAAAATGACAAAAATGATAAAAACGACAAAAACGACAAAAATGATAAAAATGTCAAAAATGATAAAAACGGGAAAAAAACGACAAAAACGACTAAAGTTGTTTATGAAACTTGAGGACATTCAAAACCAAGAGGGCAGACTTGCATTTCGTTTTAGATCAGTGTAAATTTGACACTTGTCCTGAGATGTCTTATCCTGTTAAGCTTATCCGGGGTCGATTACCAGCTAACATAAATGTATGCATGCTTCCTCTTCTGGCCAAAAGTGCTACTGGATTGGATAAATTTTTCAATGAAGCTGAAGCCCTCTTCAACGCCGGTCTCCGTTGACAGAATCCTTTTCAGGACACACCACAAAAGATCCAAATCCATAAGAGGAAACATGGCTGCAAGGGTATTTGCTCTATCCTATCTCACAACTGCCACCACTTCTGCCTTCTTTTTTTTCCATATTATTTTTATTTGGGAAAAAGCTACTGCTACTCAAAATTCAATCCATTCTAAATTCAATTGTTGCCAGGAATGGATCCCACCCGAACGGCCATCAGGATGACTCTCTAAGACGACGACGCCGATCATCTCCGAGGTGATCCGAGAATGAAAACGAGGAATAAAATTTCGAAAATATTTCCGTCACGTTCCCAGCCTCGGGGAGACTTGCAAGTCTGAATTTCAAATTGAGTTGTTTTCTAACAAAAAAAAAAAAAAAAAATCGGACCAACTTCTTCAGCTTTACTCCTTCGGCTAGGATTTTCTTTTGGAACGCTTGCGTGGGCTCTGTCCAGGATCGGCGCAGCAAATGTTTAGATATTCTCGTGATGAACTGTGAGAGCATTACAGAAATGGCTGGAAGGGAAAAAATAGATTTTGGTTTTTATTTTCCTATCTGCTTACTTCATTGAATATGCAAATTAGTGATAGAATTGAGGCTTCCTCTTTTTATTTCTTCTTGGAGGGAAACGCCACTGCCGCCGTTCGAATGGCCATTTTTGGAAAGAGCACCCAGCTTTGCAAGCTTTGTAACGTTGTGAAAACAGATTGAGATCGGTTCGGAGCAACCGATGGAGGGGAACCGGTTCAAAGATTGTGTAAGCTCTTGAGGGGTAATTTGACAGTTTTGACTCTTCCATATGGCTACAATCAGAACGAAGAACAGAGGAGTAGAAGCAAGGGGCAACAAGCATTTAAAAATAAAGAATTGACAGCGAGAAATAAGGAATGAGATACGAGAAATGAACAATAGGCAATGAGCACTGAACAATGAACAAAGAGCAAAGAGCAAAAAGTGGTGAACAAAGAAAATTTTTAGCACTCACAGTTTCTGCCGAACAACTGCCAATTTTCCCTCTCCCGTTCCGTGGAAATTTCCAAACGGGGGTTGATTTTGGATGCCTTTTTAATCGAATCATGTTTGGTTGAACTGGTGTGCGGTTCTTTTGGTTTTGAACTTTGCGGAATTGGAAATGAGTTTCTTTTCTTCTGTTTCTGTATGTTTTTCTTTAGCTTGTATCTCCCTCCTCTTCCCCCTTCCTTGCCGACGATGACTCTGCTACAAATGTTTATGTTGATGTGGCCAGCCTTTTCCTTCGGTAATCGAATCGAGAGTTCGATAAATCCTGATCGGCAAGCTGATGGCGGAGGACTTAAGTCTCGAGTTTGCTGCGAGACTAAGGGAAAATGAACTGCGAAAATTATGCTGAAAGTTTCTTTCCCTAGCAGATCAAAGCGGTGATACTTTGAGCTTTCGTTCAAACGTGGAATTTTCAATATTCAAATTTGATGCAAACTTGTTTGTTGGGAAGTTGAATTTGTTTTGCATGCAATAAAACTTTGGTCAATGGTTTTGCTTCTTTTTTCATTAGTTTTATGTTAGTTTATTTAAAATTCAATGAAAAAATAGAGAAAAAATATCTTTGAAATACGAAAAAAGAAATGGCTCACGGGGGACCAGTCCAGGAACAACAAATACAAATCACCACCATAAATCATTCTTTCTATCAGAGGTCCGTAGGGAAGAAGGTACACCAGGATGATGAGTGTGAAAGACAGGAGCTGTTTTTTGTTTTACGTTATGTTCGTTCTCCTCTGTGGATGAATTGAGTGTGCTGCAATTGACACGATTTTGGTGAGTTCTTAATTGAGGCGTTTCAGTTTTGCTTTAGATGTCTGTTGTTTCACAATAGATTATTTTATTTGAGTTTTATTTTAAGTTATTTTAATTTTGTTGCCTGTACAAGGGTTGATCGAACAAAAATATAATCAACTAATTTTTGCGTTGGAACAATCCTTAATTTTCTCAATTCCACAACAATCTTTTTTTTTTATTTTGAAAAAGTAGCTTGATTCAACAAGAATCGTGATTTTCAAATCAACAAAACGTATTGACACATTCTCCGGCAATGTACACCTTAGGATGAAATTTTGAAAAGCGTGTATGAGCTATTTGGATATTTTTCCTCGATTCTAGACTACTTGAAGCTTTAAAAATCATGGTTTTCATTGATTGAACTTTTGAATATCATTATGTACAAGTTGGTTAAGTTATGTATCAATTCGTGATAAAAACATCGTTTTAAAACATTTTTCTAAAAACTCCTGGTTTTCAGCGAAATAAAATCCAAAAAATATTCTTTTGATTGCATTTTGTAGGTTTTTAGTTGTACTAAACGGAAATGTCATGGGTTTGCAGTTTATCTTAAGTTAAGTATTTTTTCAAACTAATGTAAGTTTACCATTTTATTGCGTTGCAACGTCACGAAAAAGTGACAGTTGTTTATGTCAACAGAAAACTAAACATTCAATCATTATGATATTTCGGATGCTCTTTGTACTTGGAAAGAGCTTTCAAATGCAACCAAGAGCGACTTAATTGGTTGTATAGATCCAAAGTTACAACAGGTTTAAGTTTGCGTTGCAACGTCACGAAATTTTAAATCATATTGGTCACATGGCAAAAAAGGTGTATGCGTAGTTGATTGTTGGAAATCAAAGGATAATAAATATTATATAGGTTTTATATAATGTTTCCGAGCCTATTTACAGAAAAATTGTAAATGGGTCATTCACAAATTCCGTCACTTAGGTTTGTAGCAACTCGAAAAAAAAGTAGGTATTTTATAAAACTTGTTGAGACCGATGTTCACAATGGGAAAAAAATCTAAAACTTTTAAAAAAATTATCACGTGGTTACTGGATGGCCCCTTTATGATAAACTGATTTATGTAAGGGTTCATACAAATACAACGCAACGAATTTTTTTATCGCACATCCTTATGTAGGCCAAATTACGGTGAAATTCACCAAACAATAGTAATCACGTGATTCGATTGTTTTTTTACAAACTTTTGTCACTTTGTTGTTGGACGAACCCATACCTAAATAAGTTGTATGCAACGTTTATTTGTTCGCAATTAAAAATGTTATGCTGCGCAGGTAAACAGTTTTATTATTTCCTCAAATATAATTTAAAAAGCACAAAAGTCAACACAATAAGTTACGTTGTTTGCAGATCACCCCTTAGGGGCTATCAACAAACAATATGGGCACTTTAGTTATAAATTTCTGCCCTCCTGAAAACTTGAAGCTCCATACCTCCCTTCTAAAACTTCCACGTGTTTTGTAAATTTCCCAAAACGATTAAAATATTAAGGGAGCGTTCTTGCATTACGTAACAAAACATTTATATTTTTAGACCCCCTCCACCCCTGGTAATACATTTCCGATACATTTTTTTGTATAAATCCTCGAACCCCGCACCCTCCCCCTTGATATTACGGCGTTACGTAATGCATGGACGCCCCATAACATGGATAGAGGAGGTGGGAGTGGGGTGGCTGTCCTTCGTGATAATGGAATAATACAAATATTTTTTTTTACTTTGAAAATGCTTGGAAAACTTCGTATATCGTACTGCTACTGTGAAAGCGGTATAGGGGGAGGGGGGGTCTAACATGGGCGGGCCAATCAATTCACATGTCCTTGTACTGTCTATTAATGTCTTATAATAAAATCATAACCTACAGTTGCTCAAACTAACAAAAACTATGAATTATTTTGAAACTAAAATTTCGTGACGTTGCAACGTCACAGAGCGTTGCAACGTCACGAAATGTAAATGGTCATTAAAAATCGAGGTTTGATTTTTTCGAAAAACTAATGATTGCATTCGATTTGTTGGCCAATTTTACACTAAAAATGGAAGAAGAACTCCAAATTTGCCATTTAACAGAGCAGAGTTAATGGCGAAACATAAATTGGGTCAGGATTGAGAAAAAGTCACGCGTTGCAACGTCACGCTACATATTCCCCTCTCAAAAATAGAATGTTCGCTTGAAATAACGTTTCAACATTGTTTCTTATAGGAAATTTAATGTACTTTCCGAATCTGTAATAACATATGTACATTTTTAATGTATTTTTTGAGTTACAGTCGAAATACTGAAAAAAGAAAAGTCAAAGCGTTGCAACGTCACGGCGGAATGTGTCATTGTTGATTCAAATATGCCTTATTTTTCTGCGTGTCATTGTACAGAATCATGAAATCTGATTACATTTGAAAAATTTTAATTCATTTTGATGCAGAAAAATAACCATTCTAAAGAATAAGATTATTCTTCATTTTTAAAGGTTAAATTAAAAGGGGTAAACTTTTGAAAAAGTTAGGATTTTCGTTATCATACATTGAACCCTCTTAATTTTGCTCGCAACTGAGCATTTTCTTGTTTCAATTAAGTAAAGTTTGTTGAATTCACTTTTTGACTTACTGAAGTGAAATAATCAGTCAAAAAGTGATTGAATAGTTAACCCTCTACAACCTAACCCCGCCTTTAGATGGGCTTCGATCTAAAAAATCCCGAAAATCTATTTTTGCAATTCCGTCGTGAAACTACTTACTTTTCCTGTCATTCTTGAACGATGAAATAGCCTACTTTTCTGTACCAAAAATAACAGAATCGAATAGCAACACTTTTCAAAATAAATGCTGAAAAGTTCTACTTTTCAGCACTCAAATGGGTGCTGAAAAGTTGAACTTTTCAGCACTTGTTTCGAAAAGTAACACTTTTCATCATTTTTTTTTATTCAAACGATTTACTGACAAAAACATGAAAATTTGACTTAAAATTTCACTCAATGGTTTTTTTTCGGAATTGCAAAAAATGATGTATGGAACTCGTGGCAAAACTTGATTTTTTCAGCACTCTTCGTATTTATCCAACTCGGTGAACCTCGTTGGATAAATGTACGACTCGTGCTAAAAAAATCCTCTTTTTGCAACTTGTTGCATAAACTACTATTTTAAACCAATTTTTGTTCTTAAAAAAGCATTGGAAAGGAGAACACTTATAGTTTTTGGAAATTTTTGGGTTGGAAGATTGACTTGTTTAATTCGACTTTGCTAATGTTTAAAAAAATTTTTTTTTAGGGGTCTGCTTTGGCTGTGTGCTTACTAACATTTCCTATATTTTCAGTAAAAAGAAGTATGCAGTAATTTTTCTAGTGCCCCAGACTATGTCTAAGCATTTGTTTTTACAATTTTAATGATGATGGCTTTGGCTGCCGATCCCTAAGTTGCTATGGGGCGCGGGTTCGATTTCCGCCTTATCCTCCTGGCCTTCTATCGGATGGGGAAGTAAAAAGTCGATCCATTTGAGTAAAAGAGGTTTTGGGTGACTCACCACACATAACCTTCGGACGTCTAGAAATGAGCAGAAACTTGCAACAGAGCCCACAAAAGACCCGGGGGTCGTTAAAGTGGATTGCTTTGCTTTTTTTAGACAGAGCCTTTCTTACTAAAGAATATAACAATGGTAGAACTTCTATCAGTTCATAAAATCGACTTTGTTTATTTATAACGTCAGCACAAAAGAAAGTGAAATGATACAAAAAATACTATGATGAAAGCAAAGTATTATAAATGATAAAACGCAATTTTCATCGAAAGAATATTTTAGGACCCCAAGACGGATGGAATGAATGAATGAATAATTCTCATACCCACCGGCAGCTTGGTCCAGTTCACAGGCTTCATCAAACAGTTCGTCATCTTATGTTCAGTCATTTGTACACCCACGTACATATGTTTTTTTTTGTACGAATTTTGTTGTTACAAATACCAGTGCTTATGCCATCCCCCCAAAGCAAGGGAAATTTGTAACGGGTGTAGGGACACATCACACAGACGCCCTTGTTTAACCGTCACGACATTAAGGGAATGAGATGTCGCAAAATTAATAAGCATACTACCCGTAGCCGAACCTTCAACAGAGTGCCGGCAATCGAACACTCACAACGATCGACCAGGGTAGGCTTAATTGAAATGAGAGTATGTCAGACTAAATGTTAGAATATGTGTATTACAAAAGAAACGAGCTCACCGAACTCCAACCCAATCTTCAAGACAAGCTCCCGTTCAACCGTCAAGCGTTGATTCCTAACTCTTGATTTCTTTAATTTTCGCTTGAAATGACGTCCACGAAACCGAAACATAAGTGTGGCAGCTTCTCTGGATGTATCCGGGAATTTGAAACTGCTTTTCAGGATTCCGGCCAAGAAAGGGGGCCCAGACCTCATCTGGCCAAAACTGCAATTTCATCCGGCTACGACTTTTGAGGATTTGAAGAGAACTGGCACATCCGTGGAACTTGAGGTTGAAAAACGAGGATATGTTCGGTGCTGCCTCTAGCGGTGGAGAGCTCCAACTTTTCGACAAGTTTTTATGGCAGTTTTGCATCGATGGGTCGTCCATAGTGCGTGTAATTAGAATATTTTAAATTTCATAAAATTATAAAAAGTGGAAAATTATTTTTAATTATGATAGCATTTATTTCCATCGAGAACATAATGTTGACTTAGCAGTACTTCGGCGTGCAATTCAACTTCAACAGCATTTTCAGATGAACTCTTTTTACAAAACTTGCCTCATTTGAAAACAATGTTTCCAGCCAGCCTAACAATATCATAGCCGATTACGATGATTAATTTCAATGTGCATAATGCCTTGAACAATTTGTCACACACATACACATCCCTTGCAAATGAAAAATTCGACTTAAAATAAGTCACTACTTGTAGAAAATTTAATTGTCAATCCGAATCTGTAAAAATATTTATATTTGGAACAGGTTTTAATCATATGAGACATATTTTGCAAAAGTGGAAAAGTTTCGTGACGTTGCAACGCCGGAATGTGTCATATGTATTTGTATCACTCACCACCAAATATCAAATTTCTAGCAAGTTTTCTTATATTCCAAATTTTATCCTTTTTCGATATTTTTTTTTTAAATAATGATTAGAAGCAAAGATAAATCATAGTTGATAATTTTATTAAATCGTAAACATGAAATATGCATTGACCCTTCGTCCAATCAAAACTGGTATACTGAAAAGTTGCCTCAAGTAAACAACATCGCAGCACTCCATGGTTTGCGTTTTGCGTCTCGTGCGACTCTCGTGTGGCTGTTTGTTTTTGCGATTATTTTACCTTTCCTGGTCCAAAATGCTGGAAAAAATATTTAAAACTGCATTTTCAGATATCATGGCTTATCATTTTATTCCATTGCAAACAGGTATTTAGGTAGTACCGGTAGTACATGAATTGAATTCTTTGACATCGAACAAAAGATGGGAAGAGGAGGAGATTCGCAGCTCTTAAATATGTTCCTCTCAAATTTCAAATCAACAACGTCATTAACCCATCGTCCATCAGGGAATCACGAGGGAGAGCTTTAATTGTTGAGGAAGAGCATAAAAATTGAATCATTAGCAAAGAAATAGCGTCACCAAAGCAACATAAACTCCTTTATTTAATGAATGAATGCTTGAAGCTTCTGTCAACATACAAGTGGTATACATATTTTGTTCTGTCAATTTGCAAGAGGTATAATAGATTCAAATTTTACAGTTGTTGATGCTGAGTAGGCTGTGACAAGCGTGGACAAATATCCACTATACCAGTGACAGAACTCAAAATCGTCCCACTTTTTGAGCAATCAGGTTGTATGGAGTTCCACCTATGTGGAACTGGTCCAGATAATCGCGAAAACTCCGTTTCAAAAGAAGCCAACTGTTTGTCCTAAGGTTTCTATACGTGGTGTCAATCCAAAATTTCCCCTCTTAGGTACACGCTGGTTGGTCGAACAAACGTTTCCCAATCAGTCAATCGAGAGACGTGAGATTGATGTATCTCAAATTACCCCCACTCCACCTCATAATTTTCGGATCGTCGACGGAGCAACAAAACTAAACCTAAACCAACAAAACTTGGCTCGGTTGGTCCCGAAAATTCATTCTGTTGCTGGACGTCGACGAGTCAACATCAGGAGCAGATGGTCTGGTGGCCCGGGAGCAGATGGCATGGATCAGCCAAGACATGCCAGCCAGCATTAGAAGGAGTCGATAATTGGAATTGACCACCACCTGGAGTGTTCGGAGGCCCCGGGGATGTTCCGATGGGGGGACATTTGCCGAACCATAAAAGTTGGGGCAATATGGATATCAAACTTTATGGTTTTTGATACTGCATATGAAATTTGACATTTCAGCAGCAGTGGCCACAATCTGAAGTGGCCGGAGGCCCCGGGGATGTTCCGATGGGAGGACATTTGCCGAACCGTAAGAGTTGGGGCAATATGGGTATCAAACTTTATGGTTTTTGATACTGGACATGAAATTTGACATTTCAGCAGCAGTGGCCACAATCCGAAATGGCCGGAGGCCCCGGGGATGTTCCGATGAGAGGACATTTACCGAACCATAAAAGTTGGGGCAATACGGGTATCAAACTTTATGATTTTTGATACTGGATATGAAATTTGACATTTCAGCAGCAGTGGCCACAATCCGAAGTGGTCGGAGGTCCCGGGGATGTTCCGATGGGGGGACATTTGCTGAACCATAAGAGTAGGGGCAATATGGGTATCAAACTTTATGGTAATTATGAATCTTGGGAAAATTTGGACCAGACAATGTAATCGAACATTTCAACAACCATCTTGCAAAGTTCTTTGTCATACTGGTCATGTGTAACATAACCACCTGCACCTTTTTTGGTTATAGAAAAAGTATACACAAAGTTTCATCCAAATAAAAAAAAATCAAAAAAATAATCATTATCTAAAGTCGCAGAGAATTTAACAACAAAACATTGCCAAAGGACTTTAAATATAGTGCTGTTGATTGACTGGTCCTTGAAGAATGTTTCATTTTAATCCTTTCCCCACTCGCTTAGTTAATCCGTGTTTTTATATTTTCAAAAACTTATTCCACTTCTCGTCCACTGAATTGCAAAACCCTCCACGGACACTGAACAGCAGCAGCAGCAGCAAAAAAAAACTCGACTCAGCTGGCACACTGGCGGCGGTGACCGGGCTAAGCTTGATTCAATAACCAAAATCAATATTGACTCAACGCCATATTTTCAACGCTTCTTGCAGGCTGATGGCACACACCCACGTGGCCACGTGATGTCAAGCAGCATCAGCGCCAGTGAAAGACTAGACTCTAGTCTAGTCCCATCCCACAGGACTGGGCTGGCAGAAGCAGAAAGGACCCAGTTTAATGGTTTGAAAAAGTTTTTTTTTTCTTTCCTCCTCTCGACAGTGCACTGCTCCAGGGGGGGAAAGAGCAAATGTGGGGCAAAATATGGAAATATCGTTTTTATTGGCAAGTGTTTGGGGAATTCGGGCAAGGTAGGTGCGGTGCGGTGAGCGTTGCTTCAGGGACACGAACGGTGAATATGTGAAATCAGCGACTTTCAGGAGGAAAGCAGCTTTCCACGAACAGGTCATAAAAATGTTAACGAGCTTCGCATATTTTGATAACGATGCTAATTGATACACACTTTTGGTGAGAACGGGAGGAAAATCTTCGGAAAAAAGTGCAGACTTTTCCGGACGGAGAAACTTCGACCGGTACGAAATTCCAGCGGAACCGACAGAGGAAATGACAAACTTTTCAATTGCTCAGCATTCCAAACTTGTCCTTGGAATTGTTTGCAAAGCAGGATTTTTATCTATCTCACCGAAAATTGTATTGTGTTTTGTTGGAATCGGTAAACATTCCACCCGGTTTTGTAGCTCTGAGTTGGAATTTCGTAATCGGGTTTCAAAGAAGCTGTTCGAGAAGAATCAAAATTCTATATCATTTGATGATAGTGGACATTGCATTGGTTGTAACTCGAAACATTTTGATTGGATTTGGGTTTGAGTTTTCGTGGTTTAAAAAAACTATGTTTGGCCAGTTAAAGATTGTTCTTATTCCAATTGATTCCAATCCATCCGAAACTTCATCATTAACTAATATAAGCTCAGTTCTAGGAGACAGAATACAACAGTTCCGGAAACGACTGAAAAGAGCATCACGGACCATCATCGCATCGTACCGTCTCCTCCGTCCTGGGCAGGTGCGGTTCCATTCAACTCCGTCACTCCTTCACAACCTGTGGGATGCAACCCGATGTGCCTTTGCAATGTGCGTGGCAGTTTTCCTGGGAAAACCCTGGGAAGTGAAGAGCGCTTTCGGTTGTGGTTGTGGAAATTTCTTCATAAATCTTGCACTGCCATTGTTCTTCTGCTCTGTCTGGAACTGGGGGACGCGCAACGTCATGGAGCTGAACCAGGTTAGGACACGTAACGATGCTGTGTTTTGTTTCGTTCCGGATTCCGGGAAGAGATTGGGCCAACCTTTCCATTGGGGAAGGGTGGTGTAACAAGAATAATGAAACAAGATGCCACCGGCGCATGAAGGGTGCACGATGACGAAGGTTACGTCGAGAAGGTTGCACGTGTGGTTAAGGAGAACGCGAACGTTACTGAGGGTTTTAGTAGAAAAAAAAACTTGTGTTTTTAATAGTAACCTCAGCCTTTTCAATCTTCCTTTGATCAGCGATTTAACTTCACTTATCTAGCCCTCTACGACAAAGGGAAGACAAAGGGAAGTGGTGTAAAACTGGCTTTGAAGATTAAGGTCCACAAAACATTAAAAATCTTAAAATTGCTCGCATTTGCGTAAAGGTCCACAAAACATTAAAAATCTTAAAATTGCTCGCATTTGCGTAAAACTTTATGAATTCCAAATCTCTTAGGGATTCGAAAGGTCTTTTGAAGCCATAAACATCCGGGATTGGTTTGACTTTTTCTCATAGTTTTTGCAAATTACTTTAAAAAATGATTCCCTTGTGGACCACCAATCAGTGAGGTACTCCTCGATATTAGCTCCTGAAAAGTGCTAAAAAGTGCAAAAAACGACTCACGGCAAGAAAAAGAGGCGGTCTTCACCAGCAGGATCGGCACATTTGAAGAAGCTAAAGAATGCCGAAGCGCTACCTGCAAAGCCAGGCAGTTTGGGCAAGGACGCTCAAAATTCGTCTGGAAACCAGTTCGCTACCCTCCCTGTGGACGTGAGCGAGAAGGAAGAATTTGAACGACGGGAAAAGTTGCCTCGGTGCGAAAGTGGCTGACCGGGTTTATCAAATCTGGTGCTTTACGAGCTTCCATTCGCTTGTGTGCTGATGGACTCAAAATTCTGCTACCTACCAGAAAGGATTACAACTACGTTCGGGATTTCCTGAACAACACAAAGATTGAATACTACAGCCATGACGATCCAGGTAAACGCCCCATTAAACAAGTCCTCCGAGGCCTGTACGACATGGATGTGAGTGTGCTGAAAGAAGAGCTCGAAACTCTTAAGTTGAACCTGATCGAAGTCTTCAAGATGACGAGACACAACAAGGACATCAAGTATGGTGATCGACTGTACCTGGTTCATCTCGAGAAAGGATCGACAACGCCGTCTGAGCTGAAGGCAGTTCGGGCAATTTTCAACATCATCGTGTCTTGGGAACGTTATCGTCCAGTGCACCGTGACGTGACGCAATGTTCGAGCTGCTTGCAGTTTGGGCATGGTGGAAAGAACTGTTTCATCAAGAGTCATTGTGCAACCTGCGGAGGTGAGTGCAAAACTCAAGCTTACAACACAACCAACGAGAAGATCGAAGCAAAATGCTTCAATTGCGGCGGCGACCATTTGACCAAGAATCGAAGCTGTCCAAAACGAACTGAGTTTGTGAAAATTCGGCAGCAAGCGACGACGAGGCACCAACCAAATCGTCACAAAACACCACCAGCATACACGGACGTGGATTTTCCTGCTTTGGTGTCACCAGGAGCGGGATCTGTTCGAGTGGTTCCGAATCTGCAGCCATTGTCGTTGAATCAGCGGCAAAAAGTTGCAGAGAATACAACACCTCCTGGCTTCAGTCAACAACCGAGGGAAAACCAACCAGCATCAACGGATGAAGGCAGTAGTGACCTGTTTTCACCACAAGAACATCTGAATATTTTCATCGAGATGACAACAACACTGCATGGGTGCAAAATTCGCCAGTACAGTTCGTAGTTTACTCGTTGCAATGGTTTTGTAAATTCAAAGATTTTTTATTTTAGTTTTTAGTTAAGATTAGTTGTTAAAGTGATTTTTTTTCTTCTTTCCCAAATGTATTCCATTCAATGCAAAAATGTAAAACAATTTGATGTAGAGCAATTCTCTACGAAATCGGTAATTTTTTTAGAATTAGTATTTTTTAATCCGGCTGAAACTTTTGTGGTGCTTTCTGAATGCCCAAAGAAGCCATTTTGCATTATTAGTTTGTCCATATAATTTTCCATACAAATTTGGCAGCTGTCCGTACAAATATGATGTATGAAAATTCAAAAATCTGTATCTTTTGAAGGTATTTTTTGATCGATTCGCTGGCTTCGGCAAAGTTGTCGGTATGGGTAAGGACGACACTGGAAAAAATGATACACGGTAAAAAAAATCGGTGTTATTTTATCTAACTTTTTGTCACTTAAACTTGATTTGCAAAAAACACTATTTTTTCATTTTTTGATATGTTCTAGGGGACTTAAAATGCAAACTATTCAGAAATTTCCAGGTTGTGCAAAAATCATTTACCGAGTTATGAATTTTTTAAATCAATTCTGATTAAAAAAAAATAAAAATATCGGTCGCAACAATTTTTCAAACTAATTTTTTAATGTAAAATCAAATTTGCAATCAAAAAGTACTGCAGTGAAATTTTGATAAAGTGCATCGTTTTCAAGTCAAAGCCATATTGAAGTAACTTTTTTAAAAACAGTGCAGTTTTTATTTATTTTTTGTGCACATTTGTGCACCACTTCTGAAAAAATATTAGTTGCTGAGATATTGGCATACAAGTGTTCAAAAACAAGAAAATTGATTTTTTCTTAGTCTCACCCAAACAACCCACCATTTTCTAATGTCGATATCTCAGCAACTAATGGTCCGATGTTTAATGTTTCAATAAACAATATTTAAAAAATCAAGACTGACATTTCGAAAGGGCTTTACATTCAATATTACGCCCTTTTAAAATGTTAGTCTTGGGTTAAAACAATTTAAAATATTTTTTTCGAAAGTATTACCACAGAGACGACGGTGGCGCCACCAAGCGTATCCTGCACACTCTAATTTCTTTGATGCAAGATTGTATGCAACGCATTTTTTTAGTGCAACAGTGTTTACACACAAGTTAGAGCCTAGATGTACATCTGTGGTATTACATAGAAGAATAAATAATCATAACTCGGTCAACCTGGAAATTTCTGAAAAGTTGGCATTTTTTACCGTGTATCATTTTTTTCAGTGTAGTCCTTATCCATACCTACAACTTTGCCGGAGACACCAAATCGAGCAAAAAAATTCCTTCAAAAGATGCAGATTTTTGAATTTTCATGCTTCATTTTTGGATGGATAGCTGCCAAATTTTTATTTACAGTCGAGTAACGGTAAATGGGAGATTTTTTTTTAAAGTTTTTCAGTGTTTTTTTCGATGAAAAATATGTTTTTTTCGGAATTTTTAGTACGCCATCAAATCGGGGGTCTAATTTTATCACCGTTTCAGGCTTCAAATTATTGAAAAACGCCTCTTTTTTTCTCTCATGTTCATAAATGGAAGGGGTCATACTGCCCCTGCGTAACGAGATATCAAAAAACGGACCTCGGATTCGTGATCAGGGACAATAGTTACCCCTTAGAACAAAGTTTCATGCACATCGTAGAGAGGTCGGGGCAATTGCTGTTTGAGTTGGCGGAGAATTACCCTTAGAGAACTGCTCAGTAAATAAATTAAATGTGATCAGTTAAAAATAAAACGAAAAATACAACAAAGATGAAGAGCATTAAGCCATACCACTTAGCATGTAAAATGAAATGTTATTATCATAAGGAAGATCAATAAAGACATATTCAATTAAAAAAAAGTGCAGTGGTAATGTAACAGGCATAACCAAAATGACGAAGGACGAATAAAGAAACATTTAGCTGAATTCTTGATTTTTTAACTTTATGTGAGGAAGGCTAGGTGGTATTTAGAGAAGGCATCACCTTGAGGCGCTTGCTTTTTTATAGGGAAGCGGGAAGGCCAGTTCCTGAAACGCCACCTGGTGGCGCTTTCGAGAAGAGCTGAGCTCCTCTCGTTTCGGTGGTAGACAGCCGACTGAAGCCAGCCATCAAATTTCCCGTGGTTTTGTAGGGAAGCGGGAAGGCTAGTTCCTGAAGACGTCACCTGGTGGCGCTTGCGAGAGGAGTTGAGCTCCTCTGGCTTCGGTGGTAGACCACCGACTGAAGCCAGCCATCACATTTCCCGTGGTTTTGTAGGGAAGCGGGAAGGCTAGTTCCTGAAGACGCCACCTGGTGGCGCTTGGGAGAGGAGCTGAGCTCCTCTCGCTTCGGTGGTAGACCACCGACTGAAGCCAGCCTTCAAATTTCCCGTGGTTTTGTAGGGAAGAGAGAAGGCTGGCGCTCGCGAGAAGCTCCTCTCGCTTCGGTGGTAGACCACCGACTAAACTAATGCTGTGGAGGGGGTGGCGTTTATATTTATATCAAAACCGTCGGCCGCGCTGCTTCTGTGATTTTCCCCTCTGCTTGGGGAAGGCGTTTCATTTTTCGGTTTCATTTTGCTTCACGAAATTTTGGATTGCTACCCTTCGTCAAAAACTGTGGTCAATACGTCAAATGCTGTATCGAGTAGGCGAATACCCGTTTTACCACTTATCCGAAAAAATGTTAAAACATTATTTTAATTCATTTTAAGTGGCATTAATAATAATTCACAAATTTACGTTCCGTCTTTTTGGCCTACAGGGCAAAAACTAACGTTGTAAAATGTTTGTCATAGAATAATCTTCAAACTATGAGAAAAACTGAGATCGACCAAAAATTTATTAACGTATTTTTTTCAAGAGCTCAAAAAGACCTTTTGACCTTTGACATTTCTTAGCTGCATGACAGTTTTAACTGATAAAGTTTTACGCATATGAGAGCAATTTTAAGATTTTTTTTATGTTTTTTGGATCTTAATTTTCAAAGCCCGTTTTAAACCACTTCCTTAATAACAAACCGAGCAAAATCTACAAATACTGTCTCCAAAATAATTTACTGATTAGTTATGATAAAATACTAGAGCGTACCTATTTAAAATAATTAAATTCAAAACTCAAACTACCTAGCTACTGCCCTGTTCTTATATTATTCTCAACTTTTCATCCCTGGGCAAATGTTACGAACTCAAACTATAATTATTATGCTGTTCCGAAATGCATTAAGCAGCGCTGCTTGTACTTCAAACATAAGTAAGACACTTCAAAAACGTTGTTGCAACGACTGCAACAATTTATGTAACCTACCCAACACAATCATCATCTCTGCCGGTTGCAGCTGGCCTCGTGGCCGCACCGCTTTTGTGAGGACCGTTTCCGAAGTCACACTTGGCCGCTGGCCAACAGCAGCAGTGCAATAGTTTGGCCACTTTGGCCACCGGTGAGTATAAATCTCATTTACATGTCGACCACATACAAACACGCACATACACACGTGTACGACGTGCCTTATGGTTGTTGCTCTCGACCACCGACGATGACGACGACGACGACGATGTAAACGTGTGTAAAGTCCGACTTCCGCTTGGGGGCCGATATCCTTGAAAGTGGCCACGGCCACGATGATCCGGACGTTGGCCACGTCGGAGACACCATCATTATTAGCGCCATTAATCAAAGTCATACTTGAGCCGGTTCCTGGCGCTAGTACGTCGTGTGTGTGTGTGTTAGTGTGACGTTGTTTATTGTCCGGCAAAAAGAGGGCGCCACCTCCGCCAGGGGGGTTGCTCGGGGAAATACCCGGAGGAGAACCATGTCCATCAAGTTGCCGGTGTCGAGACCTGGGCCCACTAGTCCGGTTGGAAATCCTCCTCGGGGGGAGAGTTTCCCAGAGAGGTTGCGGCCAAATTTACTTGACATGTGTGGGTGTGTAAGTGTGGGGATATTTGTGCAAAAGTGTCATGTCGTGTGAGATCATTACGGGTGATGGTCAGCGTTTCTAGATGCCGCAACTTGGTCAACGGGGCAGAGGTTCGTTCTCCGCAGACTAATTGCAGACTGAAAGGACCACATAACCTTGTGAATGTGCGTTAATATTGTGAAAAAATGGTATTTAGGTAATCCAGACTCGATTATCCGTACCTTCGATTATCTGAAGTTTTGATTATCCGAAGTTCGATTATCCGAAGGTTTGAATGGGACTTCGGATAATCGAATCACGAACAAAAAAAAATCGTTTTTTTTTCATTTTCTTGTTTTTAACATAAAATTTGAGTTCTTCAACCTCACCCGAGTAGACGGAAATAACTTGGGAAGGTCAGATTTTTATATTGTGAGAAGATCGAAATATGTTATTGGGATGATCGGATTAGTTGGTAAAATAACAAAAATCAATAACAAAGATTTGTTCGAAGAATAACTTAAACTGTTATTATGTTGTTATTTCAATAACAAACCAATAACACAGAAGGAATCATTAAGGAATAACAAGATTTGTTATTTTTTGCGGAGAGGTGGAGCAGCATAATAACAAAAAATGTTATTGAACTGGTATGTCTCCATAGCAAAAAAAGTTATTGTTTTGGTTTATTTGTAATTTGCAAATAAACCTGCAGTTGCCATAACTCCTCTGTACTAGTCAGGGCTGCAGAGTCGGGTACCTCCAAGCGACTTTGAATCCATACTTTGAAGACAACTCCGACTCTGAATGCAGGATATGACGTCAACGACGACTTCAGCTCTCCAAAAATACCCGACTTCACAGATTCCGACTCCAAGTAAAAGTTGCTAAAAATTTGCTTAATCCGATGCAGTCTCCGAGGTCTCACTCCAGCTCGAACTTCAACGTCAGCTCCGACTCTCTGGCTCTGTGAAAATAATAACAGTTTTTGTTATTCACACTTCAAAAATTCTCAATAAATAAATCAATTCCGTTAGGGAATATAAAAAAAATGAACTCTCAAAAGTTAATTTTATCGGATTAATTTTAGCTTGAAACCCCATTTCATGGTGAAATAAATGACCCCGATGAAATTGGTTAAAATTATCCCATAGTTCTAGCCAATTTTAACAAAGTCCCTTAGGAGGTATATCAAATAATTAAAAAAATCAACTTCCAAAATTTCAACTTTTTAGAATAATTTTAGCTTAAGGACCCCATTTCATGGCCCCGACGAAATTAGAGAAAATTATCCCAAAGATCTAAACATATTTAACAAAAGAAAAAATATTAACAGATTGTGTTATGGACACTTAGAAACTTTTCCATTTGTGCGATTTATGGTAATTTTATTTCTAAGTCAGTATACCGAACGAATAACAAATTTTGTTATTAGAAGAGTTTTTGAAATGTATAACATTTCCTCTTATTAGCGTGTTATTAATCATTTTCAATATAATATCACTTGAATACCAAATTTTGTTATTTTATCAGAAACTGTTATTATTTTTTCTTCTTGAAGTTGAACTTCAGGATAAAATATTAACACTTTTTGTTATTTTAACAGGATTTGTTATTGAAATATTATTAATTTTGTTATTACCGTCTGCCCGGGCATTTAAGTCAAATTTGAGTTGTTGATTGTCTTTTAAAAAATAAAATTCATTTTTTTAGTATTGCATTTAAAAATTAAAATTACTTATTTTCGTTTTTTTATTTGCAAAAAAACTTATTGAAAGAAAAGCACCCTTAAAAAACTGAGGTACAATTTCACAAAAAAATTGAATTGATGAAAATGATAAGGGAGCGTCCTTTTAATACGTAACGCACAATTGGATTTTAAATCCTTAAAAAAATCCATACAAATTTAAAAAAAATGTATGGAGTGTAACACGACCCTTCAAACCCCTCCCCCAGCTGCGTTATCTATTTAAAGAACACATCCTTGAGACACTGTCATGGTTAAAAAAGGACATACTTTTGCAATGTTTGTGATCTTTTGAGCATTAATAATTATTTATTTTTTTAAATAAAGCTTTACATCAGGGACGCTCAAAGTTTTTAAATAGTTTACCCAATTTGAAGCTCAAATGAGCTTGCGGGCCAAATGTAAATAATGTTTACTAGAAAAAAAAAGTTACATTATTTTAATCATTTAAAATAAATACCAAAAAAACAAAAACTGGGGATGTTTTACCTAAACCATTTTTTTTTTAGAATTGCAAATTAATTTATAGATTCGTCAAAGGACCATTTTACATGATCATTCAAAATGGGTCCATGGACCACAAAAAAATCACCGTGAAGTTAAACATTTGGCCCGCGGGTTTTACTTTGGTTACCCCTGCTTTATATTGAAAAGGTCTAAAAATAAATAGTTTTCATAATCCTTTGGTTTAGACCAAATTATTATTTTAAAATAAATAAAAAGATGAAAAAGTTTTGCAAAAGTTTCATTGTCAAAGACTTCATCAAAAAATCCCTTCTCAAGATACATAACTGCATACATTCACAAACCCATTTGTTTGACCAGTAGAATATCAATTCAAGTGGAACGAAAACCGGAAAAGTATGACCGAACTTGCAAGCAATTTAAATTGCAGCGATTTAAACACGCAAATAACTTTCCAAAAGGGTTTAGCTCCAAAATATCGCTGTTTACACGAAATTTGATTTCTGATTCGGATTCAGCGGCCAGAATGACTATAAGAAAGCATTCCCTGACCTTTAAGACATATGCTTGCAGGATCATGTAATTAGAAGGTTTTGCTTCAGAATTCTGATTTTTTTTTTGAAAATTGGCACTTTTTTTTCTCGTTAAAACTCAAATATCTCGGCTTTGGAGTGTCGAAATTGCATTTTCTCTGAAGGAAAAATATTTGCCATGAAATTTCCTACAAGATGCATGTATTGGTTTCTCTGGGAAAAATAGGCTACCATAAATCAAATGATCATTTATGACAAAAGTTTCGAAAAAATACGATTTTTTCGACATAAATCCGCCTGGGAAGGTAAAAAACTTAAATTTTGGTCCAATATTGATAGTGTATCTTAATATCTGTTTGCAGATAATACACACCTGATCGAATCAGTTTTGAGTTGATTCCAAGCGATTTTAGAAAATTTGTTCAAGAAAGTTACTTTTGCCCGCTGTGTGAGAAAGTATTTGATTATATTATTTTGTCTAAGAAAACATTGTTTCTAACATCATAATCTACCATTTAAAAAGTGAGCACCAGAAATTCCTCGACATGACCTCAAAATGGGACAGACTTTTGTAGACGCAACAAAAATGCAAAACATCATGACATGCCTCGTTTTTTTTTTAATTTCTTCTTCTTAAATTATGTTTTTGCCTTTTCAGTATTTATAATGTAGCTTTTTATTGTTTTTCAGCCAAAAACACCATATAATCAAGAATTTGAATTAAAATTGATACGTTGACTTCAAGAAGCATTTGGTATCCCTGACCTTGGCATGTAAATTCACTCAAGTCTGATTTGGCAAAAATACTCCGTTTTCCTCAAGTGGCCCTCACCAGTTTTGGCACATGCCGTCGAGCCAAACAGACGGAGGTTATTTATTGGCGGTGGCTGGACATCTGAGTGTCCCCGGCGGCCGGGAGGACTTTTCTCAGCACTGGTCGTCCTGTCCGGCAGCTATGAATGTGTGATTGTCGTTTGTAATAAAGAAATTTATGATCCGAGCGATCCCGAGGGAGGACAGGGAAAACACGTTGCAAAATGAACATCCAAAAGTTCCGATCCAGTCTTGGCTCTGGCAACACTGCGCTCGTTCTGCGTTCTGTCCTCGCGGGGGGTTTTTGGAGCCATGAGGTAACGCAGATGGTTCCGGAAGTGGAGTGTCAGTGTGTGGGTGTTTGCCAGCGTCAGAAGATGGCTCCTTCTTCCAGACGAGAATTTGCAATTTAAATAAACGGAATATTTTTCGTTGCTTTGGCTTCAAGGCTAAACTTGACCATAAATTATGGCTGAATGTTTATGACATTGTATTTTGGGGTGCAAATTTCTCCACACCACCACCGTATGTGAAAACTGCCACAATGTCATGTTCTTGGGCAGCATGAGGTTCCGTAAATCACAAAATAATTTCACTTCAGAAACGAATTAAATTGACTCCGAGGGCAATGTGAAGAGGATCTCCACCCTTCCGGCCGTACATATTTCAATGCTAGCAGAGTGGCGTCAATCCTTTACAGTCAACCTCAATGGTCCGGGCAAATATGGTAAATCGATTTCCGACGGCAAACAGTAAGTAAACACAATCAAAATACTGTCGCTGGCACCAACAAAAACCGGCCAGAGCAGAGTCAACGAAGAATGTAAATTGTAAAGCCCATAAGACGTGATTTTTATCCCAGAAACCGAAATCTTCTCTTTTGTCAACAAAAAGGACCAAAGTCCTAAGCAAACACGCTGCGAGATTTTTTTTAACAAGGTTTTGGGTTTTTTTACTCTCTTTCAATTTTAACTTTATGTATTTGTGCCTTAAGCGATTCTAATGTTTGTAACTAATGAGTTTTATTTCGAAAATTTATGACAGACACTATGGTTTTGTATTTTTCTACGATGTCACGAAGAGCGATAAATTAGTTGAATTTCGAATTTCTGTAAAATTCCGAGAAGTTTTAAATCGTCGCACATAAAAAATACAAATTTTGAATCTATGACATTTCCCCGAAACCAACATTCCCGAAGAGACATTTCCCCGAATGCCACATCTCCGAAAAGGCACTTTCCCGAAATGTCATTTACCCGAAAATCATTTCCCCGAACAATCCATTTCCCCGAACGGACACATCCCCGAATGGCGACTTCCCCTGAAAACCATTTTACCGAATGGCCACTTCCCCAAATTTTCCACATTCCTGAAAAAGATTTTCCCGAATGACCATATCCCCGAACGCCACTTCCCCGAACCCGGTCAGTTTTAAATCAAATTACAGTCCAGACTCGATTATCCGAAGGCCTTGTCTAAAGTTCACTTCGGATAATTGAATAATACACATTTTTTTATTCGTCTTTTTTGTTTTGCTGTCGAGCTTAAGTATAGCCCCTGAACTACTTTATTTAGTTTAGTTATTTTAAATCTAATTTAGTTATTTTAAATCTAAAATGGCGGTGATGAAATATTTAAAAAATGCATTTTGTACCAACCAACCCTTTTTAATCAACTATTTAGATTTGATTAAAAAGGGTTGGTTGCAGAACTTGAATTGGACGTAATAAAAAAAATGTTCAAAGCCTTCATCCAGCCAAAATTGATAAAGACGAATCAGTTCAGTTAAACAAAATCCAGAACAAACTGGATCCTGCGCATCGAGTCGTCGCATAAAGCTATCGTTGCTGTTCAATCCTTACCACGTAGATACCGTTTTGGAAAATTGTCCTTTGCTGAAAATTTCCGATACAAAAAATAAACTTTTTTTATGGAACGTGGATAATCTCAATACCCGGCACTCTTGATGTGTCCGCGTGGTTTATGAATGGCCTTCTACGGTTATTTGTTTTTTTTTTTATCTTGAAACACGTAGGAAAATTTAATATTAAGGCCATACTTATATTAAAAAAAATCCCTAAATAACAATTTAGTTTATATCTAGTTTATCATTCAGGAAAATTGATTTTTCGGAGAAGTAAACATTCAGGTTTATTTAAATTAGGGAAAACGACAGTTCGGTAAAATGGCCATTCAGGTAAATGACATTCGGGCATATGGAATTTTCGGGGAAGTGGCACTTTCGGGGAAATGATTTTCGGGGATATGGGATTCGGGAAAGTGGGATTCGGGGATAAGGTTATGCATATATTGAATTTTTTGCCCTTTTGAAATGTCAGTCTTGATTTGAAAGTTTTGAAAAATATTGTTTTCGAAAAGATCGGAAAATTTCACGAATGTTTCATAGTTTAACATTTAAAATCGGAACATTAGTTGCTGAGATATCGACATTAGAAAATGGTGGGTTGTTTAGGTGAGACTTAGAAAACATTTAATTTTCCTGTTTTTCAACCCTTGCATGGCAATAGCTCAAAAACTAAGGGTTGTAACAAAAAAAATAAAAAATAAAAAAAAAACAAACATAAAGAATTTTTTCAGCTCAGTTTATGTGAAAGATCAATTCCAGCCCAAAACAGGATTTTTTAAGGTACCTTTTTCTCGACCCTCTCCAATTTCAATGAAACTTTTTAGACATGTTATCCTTGGCCTATTTAAGCCATTTTTGTGTATATGGAGCCAATTGTATTCGAAAATTACATTTAAGAAGGGCGTAAGGGTTTTAAATATTTTTGTATTTCGTAATTTAAATATTGCTGTATCTCAAAGCCGTTGCTTCGTATCAAAAAGTGGTCAAAGACAAACTGGTAGGAAATTGAGTGGGCTTTCTGAAAAAAATACACTGAAAGAAAAAAACACGCCACTTTCATGAGATTTTTTTTATTTTTAAGTTTAAAAGTCAAATTTGAAGGTGAGCTTACGATTTTTTTCGTTCAAAATATATGTGAAAATAGCTTAAGATGTTACAAAAAGACTCGCGAAAAATGCAGGGTGGAGCCCAGAGAAATACAAAAATCTGAAACCTTTTTTTTTTCAAAAGTGCTCTAAATATCAAAATTTTCAAAAACCGAACACGAAAAAAAAATAAAGTCTCCATATTGACCATTGTCCTAAGTCCAATCCTTGTGAAGTTACAGCGGTTTTAAAAATAAAAATGTTGCAAAAGTTGGGTTTTGGTGGTTTTTGATTTCTATATGACAGACTTGATTCTAGAGTCTCAAAATTATTTTTACCGGAAAGCTTATCCAGTTTCCCATATGTTTGTCTTAGACCACATTTCAATTGGATGAATGGGCTTACAGATATAAGCTTATTACATTGCTCATAATTGAAAACATAAAAATTTTAGTGCAGTTTAGTAACCTGGACAGTAGCTTTTGAATCATAAAAAAAGAGTTATTTTGAAAAGTGGTCAAATACAATCTTTTGGGAAATTGGACGAGCTTTCTGGTAAACATATTTTCGAGACTGAAAAAATCAAGTCTGTCTTATAGAAATCGCCAAAAACAATGAAAAAAACAATTTTTCAACATTTTTATTTTTAAAACCGCTGTAACTTCACAAGGATTGGACTTAGGACAATGGTCAATATGAAGACTTTTATGTAAAATTGTCTGGAGAATCGACGCTCGTGTTCGGTTTTTCAAAACTTTGATGTTTAGAGTTCTTTTGAAAAAAAAAAATAGTTTCAGTAAATGATTTTTGTATTTTTTTAGGTGAGTTGCTCCACCATGCATTTTTCGTGAGTCTTTTTGTACCATCTTAGGCTATTTTCACAAAGAAATGGAACGAAAATCGTGGGCTCACCTTCAAATTTGACTTTTAAACTTTAAAATCAAAAAAATCTGATGAAAGTGGCGTGTTTTTTTCTTTCAGTGTATTTTTTTCGGAAAGCCCGTCAAATTTCCTACAAGTTTGTCTTTAACCACTTTTTCACGACGCGACGGCTTTGAGATACAGCAATATTTAAATTACGAAATACAAAAATATTTAAAACCAAAAATGGCTTATATAATCGTAGGATAACATTGCTACAAAGTTTCATTGATATCGGAGAGGGTCGGGTACAACCAATTCTCTATTTGACATGGAATTGCTCGAAATTAAAAATCACCAATTTTTTAAAATGTGTATATTTTTTTCAGTGAAGTACTTTTTACATACCAACTACTTTACCGAAGACACCAAATCGATCAAAAAAATCCTTTAAAAGATACAGGTATTTGAACTTTTATGTATCATTTTTCTATGGACAGCTGTCAAATTTATCTGAAAAATTAATGATACAAAATCTTTGGGCTTACCGAAGGCACCAAAAAAGTTTCAGCCGGATTAAAAAATACAAAAAAATTGAATGACTGAAATCTTAGAGAATTGCTCAATATACAATATGAGATGATGTTTTTTTACGGTAATGTTTTCAACGCATTTCAAAAATAAATTGTTTCACCGAAAAAAAAGTGATTCATATTCCATCAACACTACACGCTCATGACGTTGAGCCATTGATGTTGGACTATTTTGTAAGATTGGCCCCTTTACACAAGCTCTCACATATGGTTCTGGTTATTTTTGTACAGTTTTTTTTCCTTCAGCTTAGGTGATGGCACCCCATAATCAGCACTAAAGCAACAGCATTGCCCTCACTCGCACTCGCACCACAGCAGGAAATGAAAGTCTGACACGAAACAGAACCTGTGCATGTGGAAAATTCACCCCGCTCCCCTTCCCCTTCCTCGTCCCAAACACAACAAAATGTTTGCCGGAAAGGGGGGGGAGAGGGGTGGGGCGAAGGTTGACTTGCCGGAATGGAAAGCCAGAGCTTTGGAAAATTGGTGGAAATTTGTCTTAATGTTTGCAGCAGCTGCAAACGTTAACTTACGTTTCCCCCCCTCCACCGTGAGTAGGTTTTCCCCCAACGCTGAGGAGTGAAATTATTAATGGTGTTGCATGTGGTCGCTAATCTGGGGATTGTCTTGCGCCGGGCAGGGGAATTGTGAGGAAATCGCCGCGTTTAGAAGGCGCGATGATTTATTGTGGTGTTGTTAGATTTATTGATAAAAATTAACATCGTAAATGCGCATGATAGAGACTTTACTTTTGAGTTGCCCTCTTTACGACAGCGATGTAGGGGGAGGAAAAAAGACTAAAGGAAGGGTTTTTGTTCAGAAAAAAAAATCAGGTAATTAAGTTAATTGAACACGCATAAATTTAATTCTTCCCTACATTGAATCAAATGCGTGATTACATTTACTAGCAACTGGCAGATATGGGTGAAGATAATGAAATCTGATTTATGAGGGGTTTTTTATATGATTGGTAGGTTAAGAATTCGGTCCTATTTTCGTCCAATTTGCAAATTCTCACTATAGAAACAAATTTGTTTTGCAAAATTTTAGAAGATTTTTTTTAGAAGCTGCAATCGAACGTCAAGTGCCAACAAAAGGCGCTCGTGGAAAAAAAAACATTCGTTTTTAATAAATATTATAATTGATGGACAAAAGGGCAGGGCTGAAGAGTTCAGTAACTTTTTAAGCAACTCCGGCTTTGAATCCAACTCCAGCACTCAAAATTGGTCAGGATGAAAGTCAGGAAGCATTTTTTCTTATGTAACAATGAATACGATTCCCTGGTTTTTGATGTGTTTTCGGAATTTTCCTTTTTTATATAATTGGCAATTTAAACATTTTTTACCAGTATTTCAATGTTTTCGCTTTAAAAAAATGTAAAACATACTATGTTTTCTGAATGCGTTTTTTTATTAGCAAACATATATTGAAATTGATTTGAAGGATACAAACGTATTTCGAGGGATTATTAATACCAAAACAAAAAGAAAAAGCTGTCTATAAAAACTCGTTTTTCAGAAATAAACACCTTTTGATAACATTTAGTACACAGGAAAGAATAATTCATCAAGGAATGATGACAGATTTTGTTTCAAAAAAATGTGTGACATTGCATCAGGAACTGGTAAATTTTCAGTTTCTGGTAAGTTTTCATTGGGTTCACATTTTTACACGTATTTTTAATTCAAAAAAGAGGAAACATTCAACAAACCAAGTTTTCAGCCTTCCAAAATTCTACGATTCTACGATTCTACGTGTGCATAAAAAACTATGTTTCGTACTTTCTGGGGAATTACCACCGATTCTATACCTTTATCGAAGCAATTGTTTCAACCAAACAATAACCACAGACAACAGACGCTGAACAGCAAAAAAAAAGTTGAATTTTGGAAAGTTGAAAACTTGGTTGGTTCTATTTATTCATTATTTTGATGTTTGTGTAAGTTATTGAGAAAAGTCACTTTTTGGCTAATTTGATCTAGTATTTGAAATTTACAAATCGTCAGGTTCACGAAATCTATGAAACCATTTTACTAATGTGTAGCCTAGCCAATTATCATGCTAAACATTAAAGAATACAAAAGAAATAAAAAAAGATAAAAATTGAAATAACAACCCATGGTCTCAACATTTGAATGACAATAGTAGTTTATGAAACAAGTTGCAAAAAGAGGATTTTTTCAGCACGAGTCGTACATTTATTCAACGAGGTTCACCGAGAAGTGCTGAAAAAATTTAGTTTTGCAACGAGTTCCATACAACATTTTTTGCAATTCTAAAAAACACACACTGAGTGAAATATTATGTCAAATTTTCATGTATTTTGTCAATAAATCGTTCAAATAAAACAAATGCTGAAAAGTTCAACTTTTCAACACCTATTTGGTACGGGACCATCCATAAACCACGTGGACACTTTTTTTTGGATTCTGTTACCCCCCTCCCCCCCCCTCGTGGACAATTGTCCATACAAAAATAAACTTTTTTGTATGGATCGTGGACAATCGCCATAACCCCCCCCCCCCCCCCTAAAGTGTCCACGTGGTTTATGGATGGTCCCTACAGAAAAGTAGGCTATTTCGTCGTTCAAGAATGACAGGAAAAGTAAGTAGTTTCACGACGGAATTGCAAAAAAAAAAGTGTTTTAAAGTGCATTTTTTTTTTGAATTAAATATACTTTATTGAATCTTTCTTATAATAATTACATTTGGTTTACATAATAAGTGGTCAGCTGTGGCTCTTCAGCTTTAGTTTGCTTTTCGTGATTTAAACACTGTTCATTTTTATAACTTTAAAAGTATATGATTTATCATTTTTGTAACACTAGGTACAATGAGGAAAAAAAAATTGTTAAGAAAACATAACCTAACCTAAAACTAACTTAATCTTACCATAAACTAAACCAATCCTTGAATCAAGGGGTATTCAGATATAGCACATTTTTCCCTGAATTTCAAACAGTTTTCTTGAATCTTCTGATCCAACATTTTAACTTCTGCTAATTCATGAACCTCACTTGATCTTGTCCAGCCAGGAACATTCAAAACCATTTTGAGTACCTTGTTTTGGACACGCTGGAGCTTCAATTTATGAGTTCTAGCGCAACACTCCCAAACAGGTACTGCATACTCAATAACGGGGTAAATTATTTGTTTGTAAACTGCTAACTTATTTTTCAAGGATAGCTTTGATTTTCTGTTAATTAAAGGATACAAACACCTGATGAGAATGCTGCACTTGTTCAATATTTTATCTACATGCTGCCGAAACAAAAGTTTCGAGTCAAGTATGAGACCTAAATAGACAACTTCCTTTGACCAGGGTATCGAAACATCATTCATTTTAATCAAAACATCATCCTTTGGGACAAATCTGGCCGATTTGGAAAGTGGAAAAATGATGGTTTGAGTTTTGGCTGCATTTATGCGAATTTTCCAGTCGCCAAAGTATTCGGAAAGAACGTCAAGACCCTTCTGAAGACGACCAACTAAATATCTGGTTATTTTACCCTTATAAATAACGGCAGTGTCATCAGCAAAAAGTGACAACACACCATTACCAGGAAGAATAGGCAAATCAGATGTAAAAATATTGTACAGAAGTGGGCCAAGAATACTTCCTTGGGGAACCCCAGCATCAATGTTGAATAATCCAGAAGCAATCCCATTCAGAAAAACCTTGAACGATCTCTCCGAAAGATAGTGCTGGATAATTTTGATAAGATACATTGGAAAACCGTATAAATATAGTTTATGTATCAAACCATCATGCCAAACATTGTCAAAAGCCTTCTCAACATCCAACAAAGCCATAGCAGTTGATTTAGACTCAAGCTTGTTCTGCTTGATGATTTTGGTTACTCTCGTAAGCTGATGAGCAGTATTATGTCCCTTTCGGAAGCCAAACTGCTCGTTCAAAATTATATTATTATCGTTGGTAAAATCCAAAAGCCTTGAATAGATGACCTTCTCAAAGAGTTTGGACAGACTACTCAAAAGACTAATGGGGCGATAACTTGTTGGCGATGTTGGATCTTTTTGAGGCTTCAAAATTGGTATGACTTTGCCCAGCTTCCAATTGGTGGGGAAGTAACCAAGTTGCAAACATTTATTGAAAATATTGGCTAGATGTTGAAAGAACTGATCACTCTGTTTTTTCAACACCAGATTAAAAATGTTATCAAAGCCTGGAGCTTTCATATTTTTCATTTGTTTAACTGCAACTTTGACTTCCTCACCAGAAACTTGGGAATCTGCAGGAAATTCAAAGGTAGAGTCATTGATTGTTGAAATACTATTGGCAACTGATGTTTCTTTACGGCTGGTCATGGAAGCGCCAAGATTATGTGAACTAACAAAATGAAGCCCAAGTGCATTTGCCTTTTCCTCGGATGTAATCAAAGGAGAATCCTCAACAATAAGAGGAGGAATAGGCTTTGGTTTGTTTTTAAGAACTTTTGAAAGTTTCCAAAATGGTTTTGAATAATTCCCAAGCTGGCTTACATGTTTTGAAAATTCTTGATTTCTGATATTGTCAAGTCGGTCTTGTATGATTTTGTTCAAATTGTTCACTGAAATCTTTTTGTCATAGTCCCCAGTCCGTTGATATTGTCTCCTATAAACATTCCTAAGTCTAATCAAGTGTTTAGTATCTACGACAATATCAGTTACCTTAAAATTAACAGGAACCTCTCGAACGTTGGCAGCCTCTGCTTGGTTGATAGCCTGCTGGATCACCTCCAGCGAACGATCAATATCGGCAGAAGTTTCCGGGTGTTGATCATAGTCGATGTTGCTGTCTACCACTTGCTGAAACTGCTGCCAGTCAACGTTGTGGTAATCTTTCCGGGTTGGTTGCCGCTGCGGAGTAACGGAAGCTCCAACCTCCACAACCACCGGATAGTGATCAGAACTCAACTCTTCAAACACCTCAGGATGAGCCACGTTCTCAGCCATATTGGTAATGAAGAAGTCGATGATTGAGTGATTCCCAGACCGAGCCACCCTCGTTGGACGATCCGGACTCACAACGTTGTAGTATCCGTTTTGCAGATCGTTGTGCAGAATCACTCCGTTCCGATTCCTCCTGCTGTTGCCCCAAACTTCATGCTTCGCGTTGAGGTCACCAGCGATGATGTACTTTGCGCTCCGCCGTGTCAGCTTCTGGATATCGCTCTTCAGTTTTGCTGCTGAACCATCTCTGGCATTCACCTGACGTGGACAGTATGCAGCAATGAAGAGTACTGGGCCAACCGAAGTGGGAATTTCCACTCCAACGGCCTCGATGATGTCCAGCTTAAAGTGTGGCAGCCGGCGTGGCTTGAGATCACGATGAACAGCGACAAGCACACCTCCTCCTCCAGAGGTGGTCCTATCGAGCTGCGTCGCGATCTTGTAGTTTTGCAGATAAACTTTTTCACCGGGCTTCAGATGAGTTTCCGTGATGGCGGCTACGTCGATCTCCTTCTCGCGAAGAAAATCCACCAGCTCTAAATTCTTCCTCCTAATGGAGCAAGCGTTCCAATTCAGCAGCTTGAGGGACCTACGATCCATACTGGATGACGAACGAGGTCAGCACTTCAATCTGCTGGGTCTTGGTTTTGCATCCACGCAGTGCAGCGGACATCTGTTTGAAAATATTGAGGAGTTCGGTTGAGGTGTAAAGATCATTACCATTTTCCTCAACTGCTGGTTCTTGGGTTGGTCTTGGCTCCTGGCTGAAGCCCGGTGGTGGCGGTCTCGGCTCCTGGCTGGAACCCGGCCGTGGATGATTCATCTCAGCTCTCTTCCTGGGATCCAACGGCAACGGTGCCAAGTTTGGGACCTGGCGTCGCGGTTGAAGAGGTGGAAAATTTTCCTCCACCAGGGCTGGAGGAGTTCTACGACGCTGAGGCTGATTCTTCGTCGATGCTTGCTGCCGAATTTTCACGAACTCAGCTCTCTTGGGGCACTTTCGGTCGGTTGACGAGTGCTCACCGTTGCAGTTGAGGCACTTCACCAGCGAATCTTGGATGCACTGGGATGTGATGTGCGCATCGGTACCACATTTCGCGCAACGACGCTTCAGGTGGCAGTTCTTACCACCGTGCCCGAAACCCAGGCAGTTGAAGCATTGTGTGACGTCACGATGCACTGGTCGGTATCGCTCCCACGACACGATAATGTTGAAAACCGCTCGAATTGCCTTCAGCTCAGGAAGCGTCGTCGATCCCTTAGCCAAATGCAACAGGTAGAGCTGGTCACGGTACTTGATGTCTTTGTTGCGTCGGCTCATTTTGTGCACGGCCAACACATCCAGTTTCAAAACTTTTAGCTCGGCAGCTAATTCCTCCACTGGCATGTCGTACAGACCTCTGACGACGATTTTGTACGGCTTATCCATGACGACATCATGGGTAAAATACTCCGCCTCGTTTTCGGTCAAGTAATCCTTGACCAGTTGATAGTGCTGCCTGGATTGCACCAGCACCTTAAATCCGTCCTGACACAGACGAATGTTGCCTAGGACTTTCCCAGACTTGATGAGTTCAACCAGCCCCGCTCGAAAGTCGATCGTTGC
Source organism: Culex pipiens pallens (assembly GCF_016801865.2). NCBI lineage: Eukaryota > Metazoa > Arthropoda > Insecta > Diptera > Culicidae > Culex > Culex pipiens. The sequence continues at coordinate 111,743,376 of NC_068937.1, forward strand.
TGCTGATTGCCGCACATAAAAAGGAGGCAGTTTCTCCTTTCGCTGTTTCACTTCATTCTCCTTTGCTTCCGCTACCTGGTCCTCGTCAGGCAGTCCAGCAAACTTGTTGTTCTTCAATAGCTGCTCCTCGTGCGACGAAGAGTTCTCCTCCTCCTCATCCATCGGTACAGTACCGTCGCTCTTTTTCGTCTTTTTGCTGTTCGATGCCACTTCCAAAAGCACCTTCCTCTTGGAAATCCCCGGTTTTTGGCCATCAGTCGAGGCCTCAACCTTCCTTTTGGAAATTCCCACTTTTTTGCCTGCTTGAGCCGCAGGTAGGGCAATATTGCCGGCGTTTTGCGCCGGGACGCGACGAGTCATGTTGATTCAGACAACCTTCACCAACGAATGCTCGGATAACAATGTTTTAAAGTGCATTTTTCACCTGCGCAGTTGTTTTGAAATCATTATTTTTCAAAATATCCAAGTATCGAAGAGTTTGTTTTTCGTCGATTTTTTTTTTCGTGCTGTATACTGCCGTTCTACGCATAATTGTCTCATGTTCAAAAAAGTGCAACTGAGAAAAACGCGATTGAAATTTTTCGATCGATATCTGTGTTTCTACGCATAATTGTCCCGTGGGTTCATATTCGCCCTATGTGTCGCTAATCGCCCCAGTTAGCAGTTAATCACCCTTATTTGTGATTATCTTGCTGTACAACTGGTAAACAAGACATAATGCTTAGAAAAACTGACGATTCCGTGTAAGAAAATACTTGGTGGGACAACTATGCGTAGAAGTTTAACGATGGGACAAACAGACTTGGTGTTGTTTTTATTGAGTTTGCGAACAAAGTACCAGATTTTATGTGTTTTTCTGAAAGTAAACATCAAACTAATCTTAAAAATGTCATAAAGTCAAAATCGTTCAAAACTGACATGGGACAATTATGCGTATTACGGCAGTATAGGGCGTCCAATTTTCCTGGGTTTTGAATTTCCCGGGAAACAGGAAATTTGAAATTTGATTTTTTGAATCCCGGGAATTCCCGGGATCCCGGGAAATTTTTGAAAATGTCCCAAAATCAATGTTTTTGTTTTATATGTTGTTGTTTTTATGCTTAAAATCAAATAATTAGCTCAATACTATCAGTTGGTGATAATCTACCATCAATCTTAACAAGGACAGCAGTTTTTAGACAGCTTAAAAGAAATCTAAAATTGATTATTTTTTTTGTTCTTTGTTTTGCTTTGGATTTTAAATGAAACATATTAAATAAATCAATATGAATTAAATTTAATAAGTCTCTTTTAAATATATTTTTTTAATTTTTAAATATTTGACTTCACTTGAAAAAGCTTTAAAAATTTCTTTAAACTTAAAAAAAACTGCAGCGACATAAAAAAAGTGATACCAGTTGATGTAGAATTTTAGATAAATTAAGAATTTCATGTTTCATTTAAAACATATTTTACAAATTATCTTTTAATCACTACTGCCAACTGGGGAAATTCAAAACAAAAGTCTGGTATAGGAGAAACATCGAAAAAATTTAAAAAAATGGCTCCCCGAGCAGACGGAAATAACTTGGGAATAACATTTATTGTTATTTGAAAATACTAGGCCAATAACATTATATGTTATTTATAACAAGATTTGCTATTCGTCGTTATGATTTTTTTTGTTATTGGATTGTTATTGTAATAACAGACTAATAACATTTTGAGTTATTCTTCGAACAATTCTTTGTTATTATTTTTTGTTATTTTAACAACTAATCTGATCATCCCAATAACAATTTGAGGTATTCTTCCATAACAAGAAATGTAATTCCAAAGTTGTTTTGGATTTCAACCAATATCAGACCAATAACAAATTTTGTTATGATAACATAAACTGTTATTATACCCTTATGCAAAAATGGATTTTTCAAGAATATTCCATTACAATTTCTGTTATTTTAACAGTATTTGTTATTGAAATGGCACGAATTTTGTTATTACCGTCTGCCCGGGTCAAGCAGCCGGGTAGACGGTAATAACAAAATTCATGTCATTTCAATAACAAATACTGTTAAAATAACAAAAAATGTTATGGATTCTTCTTGAAAAATCCATTTTTGCATAAGAGTTGAATAACTGTTTATGTTATCATAACAAAATTTGTTATTAGTCTGATATTGATTGAAAGCCAACAAAACTTGGGAATAACATTTTTTGTTATTCAAGAATAACTCCAACTGTTATTGGGATGATCGGATTAGTTGTTAAAAAACAAAAAAATATTAACAAAGATTTGTTCGAAGAATAACTGAAAACGTTATTAGTCTATTATTACAATAACAATCGAATACACTAAAACCCCGGTTTACGCTCAGGCGTTACGCTTTGTATTTCGTCAATTTCTCTGGAACGACGCAATATTTTTGCAAACTTTTTGAAGCGATTTATACGTCTTGTGCAGATCTACAAATTGCTTTCAAAAGAATGTAAAAACATTACACTGTTTTCGAGAAATCAACCAAACAAAAAGCGTAACGCCTGCGCGTAAACGGGGGTTTTAGTGTAACAAAAAAATCATAACGACGAATAACAAATCTTGTCATAAATAACAAAAAATGTTATTGGCCTAGTATTTTCAAATAACAAAAAATGTTATTCCAAAGTTATTACCGTCTGCTCGGGGCTGTATTACTTTGTTACCTTTGTCCTGATTTTCCCCAGGCGGTGGTGTTTGATGAAAAATAGTTAAATATGATATTTTGTTCAAATTTAGAATAATTAATACCCAGTTTTTGAATAGAATATAAAATAAAATCGAAAATATTTATAGCTCTAGGAAAATCTAAAATTTTAACAATTTTCCATAACATGCCAAATTAATAATAATTTATGTCGAGTACAAATTTTGAATGCATTATAATAATTATCGATTATTAATTATTCAAATGTTCATCAATTTATACATCCTAATCAGAATTTCCAAACCAAAATAAGTTTTTTCTCAATTTCGGGAATTCCCGGGATAAAATATGATAATCCTGGGATTCGGGAATTCCCGGTTTTGGAAAAATCTCGGGAATTTTGTCCCTGGAATTCCCGGGATGGACGCACTAGTGCTGTACATCGGAATTCCACAAATAACCACATTTTTTTTATCGATTCCAGACATGCCATATATGATTTTAAACGCAGGAAAATACATTTCTAATTGTTTTCAGTTGGTTGGACTTCTATTTCCTTTAAAATTTTCAAGTTTTTTTGAAAAAATATTTTTTTACTCCCTGATTTTTCGAACCGATTATGACGGGAGGATAAACTTTGAAAAATATTTGCAGCGGCCTTACTTTTTGGATTCAAATTTAAAAGAACTTTTGTATGGTAGCTCAAAAAAAAATTTCCTTGAAAAAATATCAAATATTAAATAGAGGGAAATTCTTGTATTTTTGGCAGGTTAAGCACTCGCTCCTTATTCCATCCAATTTGCTGATTTTCACTATTTAAACAACTAAGAGAACAGCATCTAATTCCAGCGTTCCTCTAATATTGGCAGGTCAGACCTTTGTCATTTAATTAAAGCTAATTGAAAGCGTTTTCAACTGAACTCGAGCGATAAGCTCAATAAGAAGTGAGCAAGCAAGTTTCTATCAAAAGTTTTGCAAAATTAGTTGTTTAAATAGTGAAAATCAACAAATTTGATGGAGTAAGGAGCGAGTGCTTAACCTGCCAAACATACGAGAATTTTTACTAATTTTGCCAAACTTTTGATAGAAATTTGCTTGCTCACTTCCTACTGAGCTATTTATAACTCGATTTCAGTTGAATACGCTTTTAATGAGTTGTAATTGAATATCAAAGTTTTGATATGGCAACATTAGATTAACGATGAAATTAGATGCTGTTCCCCTATATCTAATTTTTTCAAACCAATATTTATGATTCGAAAACAAAGAAAAGTCAAAATATTTTTGTGGAACATTCTCTGACATTGAAAAAAATATATTCACAAAATAACTACATAAAAAAAAAAATATGAAAATATGCGCACAGGGTTTTGTAATATAAGCCAACGCTATAAATAAAATAATATTTTTCGAAACTGTACCTTTCTCAATGCCAATCCTTCTCTGCTCCCAAAGCATAAGTATGAATAATGTCCCTTCTGGTCGTCTTGGCGACATCCAGTGCGACAGTGAGTGATTCAATCCCATCCCATCCCATCTGAGAAGATAGAATGATGACCCACAATCCACTTGCCGTCCTGCTGAATTTGCGATGGAATCAGCAAAGAATGACAATTGCACAATCCATTTCCTGCTGAGTGAATCTTGGTTATTTTAATGATTCCCCTTAAAGGAAGATCCCTCCCCCTCCCCTCCTTGCATCGGTTTATTCACAATGATTAAGAATGACAAAGTTCAGTGATGCGGTTACGTCTTCAGGGTAAATAAGGGGCGGGAGGAGGAAAGGTTGTTTCCATAATGGAACGGATGAAAATGCTTCTCAGAGTATGCCACAGAAAAACTAAGTGTAGTTGTTACAGATTTGCTTCTTAACTCGGTACTTCAAAACTAATCCCCAATGTTTCAGGTATTCTCCGAAGTCGAAGTGATGAGTGAGTTGAAATTGTGATCGAGCTGATTAGACGTATTTGAGAAAAATGTAGTATATAAATTTTATTAAATAACAAATTCCAGCATATACTTTGTAGTCTCAAAGTGTTACAACCCAACACACTCTGGAAGAGAAAAGTTGAAAAATAATCCAGCTAAATGGAAGCAAGAACCAATCGGAAGTTGAAGCAAACAAAACGTTCCCAAGGAGTTTCCTAGTGAGCTTGTGTGTGTTTGTTAGGGGAAATAACAATTTCCTCGAAGCGACAGGAAACAAATGTGCTACACACGACCCTGGCTGCTGGCTTCTACTGGGAAATCAGACAATAGAACGAACCGTCACAACCAGGAAGAATACTTTCCGGGAGATCCAGCTGCAAGCGTTTTGTTTACGATTTGGTGAGTCTTTTTTTTACACGGGAATCTTCTTCTGTCAGTTCCCGGGATTGGATTGTGCTCTTTGCAGTAAAAGTAGCACTTTAGTAACGCTTGGACATCGATTGAACGATACGATATCTCCATCATTGCGTTTGTGGCATGAGCGGTACGGTGAACAAGAGATTGAATATGGTGAGTTTTCCAAGTAGATGTAAAGCGTCGCTTCTTGGTATTATTCTAAATCTCTTATCACAATGAGACACTCTACGGAAATCAATACTTTTCGAGCTTAACATCATGTTTTTGTGTGACTTGTTGTTTAAAGGTTAATTTTCCAACTTTTAACTTTAATTGACAAAAGTTTACCTACAAAGTATTTAAAAAAATCAAAACCTTAGATGTATACCAAATAACTTTATATCTTTGGTTAACGTGAAGACTTCCGTCATTGTTTGTGATTGGACACTCAATAATATTTTAACTGAATGAATGTACATGGAAAAGAAAACTAAATAAATATAAATTTAAAAAAAAACTTCCATCATTGTCATGATTTTTCGTTCAAAGATATAAATTTTGCGTCGCTTTCAATATTTTGACAAAATTCCTTCAACAAGTTGTTTAGAATAGTGCCCTACATATGCTGATTCTTTTTGGTAACGATTATCCCATTCCTTGTAAAGTTATGGAAATCGTCATTAATCAATGATTGCCAACTAGGACGTCAATGACTGTGCCAAAAAATTATATAAAATTTGAAGCACAATTGACTTAGATCAAAAATTCCTTCAGTGGCTTCAAGATGGCAACAACCGGCACATGCTGATTCCTTTTGGTGTTGAAATTCGTTAAATTGAATTTAATACAGAATATTTTATAGTGATGATCAAATTTCTTCGAAAATGATCAACGGCTTAACCTTAAATGATTTTAAAACTCGATAAATGTGCCAATAAATTTTTAAAATGCATGTTTTGGAAGATTGCCATGGATTTTCAATAGTTCAATGAAGAAAAATCGAATTGTCTCATTATTACCCATGGGCTGAAAAGAGTGGTGAACAGTGAGACAGCCTTGGATTGTGGATATATTCTAAAATTTGGTCAAATATAATGAGCGGGCATTGTAGCCCAACTTATGCCCTATGAAATGACGAAAGAAATTTGTAGAAATATTAGTTTTTATGTTAATGGCAGCCTATGAGCGAAAATGTATTTTTTGCAGCCAAAACTAATGCATTCAGCTTATATGAAATTTTACGGTGATCATTTCGTTTTTTTTGACATAAATTTATGCCCACGCAAAGCCAAGATATTTGTATTTTTGTGAATAAAAAGTGTCGAATTTTAAAAATTCTTAGTTTATGAGTGTTTTTAAACATAAAACATGGGCTACTATGATTACAAACGAGAAGGCATATATTTTGGATATTTTTATTTTGCTCGCTCAAAAACGATATTTCTGGAGCAACACGAGAAAAGGGCGGATAAGCATTTTGACAGTTTGAAGTATTTTGCTCTCGACTCAAGGCCATTATTCTCTCGGACGTGCGCTGCCCAGTTTTGGGTGTACCCTACTAACCGAAAATGGAACAACATCACAACAACTTCCTGCTAGTGAAATTTCTAAAACTTCCGGAAAAGCAGAATCAATTCAAGCAAAACAATGCCAAAGGGCCGTTGTGGGTTTGTAAACAAAGAGTGTGGCCTGCTCACGCTAGAGGATGTTTACATCTGGCATGAAAGGGATACACTCTTTGTTTACAAACCCACAACGGCCCTTTGGCATTGTTTTGCTAGAATTGCACAAAAGTATTCCCTTAAATTTTACTCTTTATTCACCTGAAACGCCCCCCTCAAAGTATCACGTTAAGTCCGGTTCCTAATCTCTGGTATTAAGCATCGCTGCAAAAACAATTTCCCAGAAGGTGTGTACAACGATACTACAACAAAAAACAACAACTGCTAAGTATAACCAACCCTCGAAGCTTTTTTTTTCGCCCCCTGCTCAGTTCTCAGTACTGCGGCAAGATAAAAAAGATACTGCGATGGTTCTGTTTATGGACACACCGGCTAGAGAAAAAAAAGACCCAAGCAAAATGCGCCACGGTCCGTAAAGAATAGGATTTCAACGCGATCGGTGGTCGCTTAAGGAGCACTGTTTTTGTGATAATATTTCGCAGAAAGTTGGTTTCGATAGCGTTTGTGGTGAGGACTCATGTGGAATCAGAACAAGACTTTTACCTTAACTAAAAATATAACTAAAATAATAAAAATCGGCATTGGCATACGAGAGGATAAAGAGCATGATTTAGTAGTAAAATTGTAGGTAATGTTAAACGAACGGAGAGGACAAATCCTGAAATAACTCGTGAGTTCGTTTTCCAAAAAGTTTACCATTCAAAAAAAAAAAAAACAAAAATGTTGAAACCGAGACTTGAATCTGAAATCTTCAGCATATTGAACTGCGCCTTTGCAGTACCGGACACCATGGTTCGATGATTAGTTGGCGGTCATATTTCCATATAAGCCACTTAATGGAATGAACTGTTTCAAAGAACGAATGAACACGATTTGTTGTTATTGTAAACGCGAGAGGTTTATACTATCGTCAAATAGTACAGTCATCCCGCATATTCGGAACACCCACAAATTCGGAACACTTTTATGATAATTTGTCAATAGCATGCCAAAAGTAGCTTTTCTGTCGACCTTTCTATTTTTAGAACCTTCATTTGGACATTATCTTGCTATTTCACTAGTAAAAGTAGTACTTTTTGAACAAAAAACTTCATTCCAGGAATATTTTGTCCAGAGCAGCAAAACACTGCTTCCAAATGGCCTGTTTCATAATTGTGGGATGTTATTGTGCCTCCCACAATTGTGGAACACCTGAATTTAACTGATATTTTCACAAAAAAAGTTTTCAAACCCTGTATAAAACATCACTAAGCTTGAGTTTCATTGGTTTCAGTGTGAGAAGTCATTATTTGGTGATAAATATATACTGTTGGAGAGATCCAAAGTTTGTTTACATTCGTAAGAAAAAAGTGTTCCGAATTGGTGAATTTCAAGGGTCAAAGTAATTCTTCAAAAACTTCATATAAAAGTTAAAATTTGCAGATGTTCGATACAGCATTCGAAAGATCGCATGAAAAGGCTTCAAATGTAGGTAAAAGCGAATCATTAAGTTCAATTATCGATTTGCTATAATTTTTTGAACATTGGCCGATCTGGAAACCGTTCCGAATATGTGGGATGACTGTACTTTCCTCTCGTTTCTTTTCGCATGGTTTCTAACTTTAGGAACATAAACTGTTTTGAAAAGATTGCAAAAAAAATTGCGTATTTCCAAGGAAAACGAAGGAATACAAAGCGTAACGCCTGAGCGTAATCGGGGGTTTAAATGTATCAATCACAGATACAATTTTTTTTTTCATTTCAAAAAAAGTCTCTGTAGCTTAGGGCAGGCCGGGCTACATTACCTTACTGAGGAAAGGCTATAAATTCACTCAAAAAATCGGACCTTTTAAACGAAATTTATTGCCAAAATACGACGAAAAAGACGCCATTTTGAAATGTCAAAGCAATCCACTTTAACGACCTCGGGCCTTTTGTGGGCTCTGTTGCAAGTTTCTGCTCATTTCTAGGCGTCCGAAGGTTATGTGTGGTGAGTCACCTAACACCTCTTTTACGCAAATGGACCGACGTTTTACTTCCCCATCCGATAGAAGGCCAGGAGGACAAAGCGGGAATCGAACCCGCGCACTACAGCAACTTAGGGATCGGCAGCCGAAGTCGCTAACCACCGCGCCACGAGGCCTTTCTTCTCTAGTTGAGTTCTCTAAATGATCTAGTGGTTGTAAAAGAAGAAACACATTTGAGTTGAATTATTTCAGGAATCAATATTTCGGCTAAAACTCGTTTCTTCTTTTACAACCACTAGATCTTTTTTTAACATTTTTGGGCCCTTCTAGACAATTAAGCTCTACAAATAATTTATATCAAAATAAATTGTTCAAAAAAAACTAATTGTTGCCAATTCAATCAAAAGTTATGGGCAAAATTGATTTAAAAATGCTCATTTTCAAATTGAGATTAAATGAGTTCAACAAAAAAGACCTCCGAGATATTTTCAGCAAATGTACTCTAGGATGTGTACTTTCAGATGCTTCTAAGTGCGAGGTCAAATTCTACCACCTTTTCAAGTTATTTCATTTAAAAGGTCTGATTTTCGCTCTTTTGGAAGATAAGTGTGTGTTTTTAAAACCTCTACAAATGTCTGGAGACATCAACTTGCTACGACATAATCCTGAGTTGATAAATTAAAAAAAACTCATTTTTTTTATTAACACCTTAACCTGAATCAAAAAAATGGCTCTAAATACTTCCCGTTTGAAGATAGAGCTTTGTGCTCTTCAGGAAAGTTGCTCAGAATTGTGTTCCCTACAATTTTGCTGAAGACACCGAAGCGCTATCTCGTCATCTCGCCCACCCTAAAATGTGGACCACCCTAATGTCCACCATACAAAAGATGCCCCTTTTGACCCTGATCTTTTGTCCCAAAGACACCAAAGCTCTAAATCTTAACGTGTGGCCGCTATCAATTTTATCACGCTAGATTTCGGTTTCGGACTACTTCACTGGCCAAATTGCCTCAAAAATTGAATAAAAAGCATCTTTTTACTTAAAAATAATTTTTTAAAGATTTTCTGCTTCAACCCGTCGCAACCTTAAAGTCGCCGACAATCTCTTCAAATTTCTTCCACCTAATTAGTCCTTTGGCCCAGTAAGATCAACACCATCCATCCGGCCAAGTTTACAGCTCAGCTCAGCAGCAGTGCTAACAAAGTAATTAACACCAGCTCGCTTGGATGAATTTCCACCCCGAAAATGATCCATCATGACTTGGCTGAGCTGTGCTGTGCGTGTTGCATCACAACCGACCATGACAGACGTGCGCTGGTTCTACTGGCAGCAGCTGTCCGGTGCACAGGTCTTCGCACAAGAAGAAGATTAGGGACGTGACGGTGACAGCCCAGCGATGACATTGACGGAAGAATGCGAAGAAAGAGCTGGCAGCCCTTTTTTGTTGGTTTATTTACTATTGTGATAGCGGGTTGGCAGTGGTGGCAGGATTTTAAAACTTTTTGTTTTTAGTTTTGTCAACTTACAGTCGAATAAAAACTGCATAATTTGTCAAAAACAAAACATTAACAATAATTATTGTCATCATTTTTTTCTCTTCCAGTGCTGCCAGCTTCCAAACGAATAACAATTCCGCACCTACTCAGTCACTTGTGTAAAAGATGTTTTTATTCCTAGCCCGGATGACGAAATAATTCCCGTTATCGCGATACCCCAGATTCGTGGCAGTAAAACTGGAAAAGCTCTCAAGTTGGCCATGGGATTGTGAGAGCAGCTTTTCCGCCACACCTCCCCCCAAGTGTTGCCGGGAATCATCATGCCCCTTCTGTGTTGAGAAAGATGTTGTTCAAAAAAGTTGTTCCCGCACACACAGAATTGCGATTTCGGCTCGGGCTGTGGAGAGGTGACAAAGTAGGCGTGGGGTGGAAAACTGACTTTCGCAGAAGTTTGTAATGAAAATTTCGCTCAAAAGTACGCCGATAAGTTTTATTAATTTTGCTCAACATTCAAAAAGTAAGTTGAACGATGCGGTGGCGGTGGTGGCATCGGTTGGTTTGCTCAATCCTTCACCTGGTTTCTGTGGGGCAAGATTTGGCTGGGGAAACGACGACGGTTCAGTTTCGGAAAGTTACGCGGCTTGCTTTTCTACCTGGTTGATTCGATGAATTCGGCAATCTTTGTGTTCTTAGATGGGGAGATTCTGGGAGACGAAAAGTTTTCGGCAAAACTTATGCAGCGAATTGTAAAACATTGTTTCAAGCAATTAAAGGAATCGTTGCACAACTTTTACTGGCGCGATTTCACAATAAAGTTCCTTGAAGGATTTCAACTGAATTTGAAAGTTGACAAGAATTGTGATGTTGTTTGTCAAGCTTGTTTACATAGTTTTTAGAAAAAAAAAATATATATTAGTAAGCTTTTCTCAATTTATGAGTTAGTAAGTCATTCTTGTTTCAAATATGTAAACTTAATCTAAATTAATCCCATAATCATTTATAAATAAATCTCGCCATGAAATCTAACAAAATTTATTAGTTTGACAACCAAGTACCATGTTTCAAAATTTTTTTTACTTGTTTTAGGGGACAAAACCCGCAGGTTTTGAGCATGAGAGAAGTATGGACACAACATTTGCCTCCGAGTTGTGATTAAAAAAAATATTTGCAAAGAAAATACAAAGTTTTGTCAAACTAATTTGGTTTTCAGTTTGTAATGTAAAACCTGGGTGATGAATAGAGAGAATGCGTAACGTGATTTTCGAATGATCCAACTTTGTTTACATCTACAAAGTAGGAAGCTGTTCAAGCACAAGCATGACTTTTTTCTTACTGGCAAATGAGCTGTTTTTAATCAGTTGCTTGTGTTTCATTTTGGCTAACTTTTTTGAACGTTTTGCTGGAAAATGATTTGTGTTTTTAAGTTTCTGTTTGTTAGAAGAGGTTTTTCTTTTTTACGGATTACGAAGAACTGCGGAGAGAGTGTCATTCTGCGAGGGCACAGAATTCCCTGGCTGATTTTGGAATCCTACAGCTCTTCCTGATCCAGCGAAAAAACATCGCTAATTCAAGCGAAGCTGATCCAACAAAAAGAGAAGATTTTCACTAACCAGCAAGTTTTCAAACAGAATCAAATTATGATTAAGACAGCTTCTGGATGGATACAACCGCATCGACTTCATAAACAACTTATATTCACAATTATATAAAAAATTACGATCTCGCCTTAAATTTTTTTTTTAAATTTTATGACTTCAACTCCAGGTCCTAAAAAGCCACTATTTTTTCATTCTTGAAAAAAAAACTATTTTTAATAATCGATAACAATACTCTCTACTTTTGGCGAACAGTAAATTGGTTCCGCTTTGACAGTTAAAAATTGAGGCCGTTTTGCGAACCACTATTCAGCACCCAGTGTAAAACCAAATTTGCAGTCGAAAAGTTCTTTACAGATTTTATGATAAAATGCTCAGTTTTCAAGATATAAATTTAAATTTAACTAAAAAAATTTTGTTTTATGATTTATCGAAATCCAACATTTCAAATAAAATTGCCCGAGAGACATTGAAGATAGATCCTCTGATTGCTGAAATACTGTGAATAAAAGAAAAGGAAACAAATAATAGTCCAATTTCCAATATAAAAAAATAAAACATTTTTTTCAAAATTTTGGAATCAAGAATAACATTTTAGATGGGCGTAATAATAATTTCTTGGCACTTTAGAAAAGTTAGTCTTGATTTCCAAAACCACGTGGACACTTTTTTTGAAATCTCAGGATACACAGAAAAAAAATCAATTCTCGAAATCGTGAATTAAGTTCACGAATGTGAGAACCACGAAGGAATTTATTCATGAGTATGATGCATTTGCACCATAAACGTGCATATATTCCTCCGTGGTTCTCGCATTCGTGAATTTAATTCACGATTTCGAGAATTGATTTTTTCCGTGTATTTGCATCAATAGTTTTTCCGTATTGGTGAGCCTAAAGAGTTCGTGAATATATAAAATATGTATGTTGAGATAGGATTTTCTTATCGATTTGGTATTTTTTGTGAAGTTTTAGACTATAATAAGGAGTTCGGTTGTTTTTCGGCTCAGCAGTCAGAGACAAATTCAAAAACTTGTAGTTTTTTCTTTTTTATTCCGACGTTTCGACGCAATATATCAAGTCAAGTCAAGTCTTGAGGTGATATTGCTCCGTGTTCGTTGTTGATCGAAGATTTACCTGTTTTGGCGCTCCAGAACACGCCTTTTGATGCTACCTTCCCTGACAAATGCAGCTTTAGCTAAACAGCCCCCGGACATGAAAACTGTATTTTCTAATCCCCTGAAGAAGACCGCATATTGCATCGAAACGTCGGAATAAAAAAGAAAAAAACTACAAGTTTTTGAATTTGTCTCTGACTGCTGAGCGGAAAAACAACCTAATTGTGTAATACAGTCGAGAACAACGTTTTATTATTTTATAATAAGGAGTGCCCTTAAAAAAAGGCGTACCGTAAAACGGGGTGACTTTGATAGGTTTTAGAATTTTCCGCAAACTGAAGAGTACAAATTAAATACGTACGGAATGGTATGGAATCATTCTGACCGTGATAGAGAAGTGTTTTCATAAAACTTTGAAAAGTTTAAAAAAGTTAGTTGACTATAATTAAGAAAATGTTGATGAATAACATTATTTTCATATTCTCAAAGTGTCATGATTTTCTCAATGAACCTGATTTCGAATAGAAAAAATGCATTCTTTGGACAATTTTCCACTAGGAGAAGGTAAAATAAGTTTGTAAATAATTGACAACAAAAAAACCTCCCAATTTATAGGCATTTTTAGTAAAACAAACTTCATATTAAATGTGAAAACTGTTGATTTTTACTTTAAAGTGCAATATGGTTCAATAATTTTATAAACAAAACGTGTTTTAACGAATTTTAGCCGAAAATTTGACGTTGTAACAATTTAAATAAATTTAATATGTATTTTGTTAAAAAGCTTATAAACATAGTTAACTAATTAAAAAATGGATTTTTTTTTTGTAAAAAATGTATCAGCAACCTTAGTGATGATATATTTGACCTACCCCAGTACATGTTTTAAAAATAACAATCGTAAGATAAACCCTACCAGTTGAAAAATATTCCAAAACTAAATCGAAATTCTATCAATGTCACCCCGGTTTACAGTAAGTTTCTTTATTTATCTTTATTTCACTAAATGTTGGATTCCCATTTTTTTATCTCTTGAAATTTATTCAATTCAATTCAATTCGGTTTTATTGGTGAATAATCAAGATACAATAAGTTCTTTTGAAGTTCATAACAGAGTTTTGGAGTTCCTTACAGCTGTGTGTTACATCATAATCCATTTTGGAACAGTTATTGCTTGTAAATAAAGGTGTCACCAAGAGTAAGAAAAAAATAAAAAAAAACTTACTAAAAAACTCTTGAAATTTAATTTTAGCATTTTATCTTAAAATTGATTTGTGGTCATAGCACAGCATAGCATAACATGTTAGCATGAAACATGGATACATGATCGGCTTTTTTCTTTTTGCAATTGGTTTTTAAAAATTCAGTTCTGTTCCTCTACAAAATGTGATGATGGAATAATATAATAAATTCGAATTTTCAGCACAACTTGACATTAACAAGTTTGAACGTTTTAATTATAAATCCTAAAAAATCAAATTGGAAGATTTGAGGTATACAAATAAAAATGATCATCTCTTTCAGTAAAATATCTATTAAATCTTTTACCAGTGCTGTCAGTTATGATGATTGGTGGCAGCTGCTAAGCCGACCATATTTTCTGCAACCAAACAAAGCCCAAACATTCCTGAACCTGATAACGATGCAAGGGCCATAAAACCAAAACCACTTTCTACCACCATTTTGTCCACAAAATTTCTGCCCCGAATCCCGCCCATCTGTCCTTATGCGTAATCCGTCGTAAAACAGTTGGCAACCTGTTTCCGGTGACCGGACCCGTTCCGGAGCTAATCCATCCCACTTTTATCGCTTGCTTGATAAAGTAATTACTTATCAGCTTAAGCACGCACACACTGCTGCCCGTCCCCCCTTTTAGAAACGCCCTCTACTCCAAAAGCTAACCCACCCTTCAGAAATGCCCATCAAGGCGCGGACCATTTTGTCCCGAAAACGGATGGACCCGGTGGAGAGGGAGGGTGGCGACGACGGGTCATCTGGAAATAAAGCAGATCTCCCACTCTCATAAAATTTCCATTTCCTTTAACAGCCTCGCATAAACGTGAACTCTGTTTCTTTTCTCTGAATGGGACCTCCAAACCAGCAGCAGCGGCAAAGCATTTCCGGGGGTGACCGGAAGTGGAATCCGAAGGCAGGACGGGTTCCGGACGACGCCGACGACGGATACCCATCATAAATGTGGCCCGGCCGTCCGAGCAGCAATTCCCTTTTGACACCTCGTTACGAAACTGGCCGCCCCAGCTGCTGGTATTGGCGGACACGCAGTAGGCCTTGAGTGGTTAAAGAGATTTGTGGATTTTGATGGGAACACTTAAATGTTTTCAAGTTTTCTAGTCTACAAATCATTAATTTTACAAAACTACAAGTCTTATTTTTCATTAAGCCCATTTAAGTGTTCCGATATCTGGGCGATCCTTCGTGTGGGTGTATCACTTTGCAGCCCCAAATTGGACGCGGACTGACACAAACCCACTTACGCACACCAAATGGTTCTTCCATTGTTGTTATCGTTGCTGCTGTTGTTGTTGCGTTTGCTGCTACCACCATTGTTATTGTTATTAATGTAGCGGACGTCAATGTGGTGATGATGTGAAGGATGCTGCGTCGACTGGCTGCCCGTCCTCGTTGATGATGATGATCTGGTTGTGCCGAACCGAATCTGTTGAGCCAGCAATAAAGCCCGAAAAAGAGTCAGCAGCAGGGAAGAACGGGCGACTGCCTTTGCGGTAATAAAAGCCGTGTTTATAACGATTCCTCCGCTTTTGTTGTGACAGCGAGTGAGGGGAGGGTGCTCGTCAAATCGTGACCCTGGGCGGGGTCGTCGTGAAGTTGGAGGTTGAGTAGGTTGATGGTTGTATATCATCTCTGGAACCGGAATGAGTTTAGGCGATGTGAAGACTGCGTGTACGTTCGACACAGAGAAGAAAGTTCACATAAAGGTGATTGGATTACCAGGTTTTGGGGTGAAATTTGAACTTTTATATTTATTTTAAATATATTTGCCGTTTTTTGGAAAGTAAATATTGATACCGGACAACCTTGCAAAAATTTAGGCCAGATATAAAATTTTTAATTGTTTCCGAATACAGTCGACTCTCTGGTTGTCAATATCCAAGGGACCGTCGAGGAAGAGAATCATCAGTTTACAGAACGATGCAAAATGAAGACTCGATTGAAAATATGTTTTTCTTGGTACCCAGCTATGGGAGAGAATCAAACTAATGTCAAACACCCTTCAAAGCTTCGTTTCGCAAAGAAAAATGTCTATGCAAGCCATGAGATAGTGACAATATTGACAACCGGAAGAGATTTTTAAAGCAAACAGAATCCAAGGGACCGTCGAGGAAGAGATCCTTCAAGCAAGAAAAAATATCGAGATATAAAGCCAATCGAAGTATGCAGTTTGAAGGGACTAAAGAATTCATCGAAAGATGGAGCAATATTGATATCGAGAAGATCGACAGCCAGAGAGTCGACTGTAGTTGCAAATAGTTGTTCCAATTAAACCCATGTGTTTGAGGAGCCCCAGTTGACGGTCCTAATAGTTGTAAAATATTCTCAATTTTCTGTAAACCCAGAACTGGACATCGGCATACGAGAAGATAAAGAGCACGATTCGGTAGTAAAATGTTACTGTGTGCGGACTGAGAGGATAAATCCCGAAATTACCGAGAGTACTTTACTCATGGGTTCATCTTCAAAGAAAGTTCATCTATCAAAAAATAAAAAGTTCCGGTACGAGACTCGAACCCAAGACCTTCGGAATATTGAACCGTGCCTTTGCCGTATGGGCCACCATGGTTCGGTGACTAAGTGGCGGTCATTTGTCCATATAAGCCACTCAATAGGATGAACTGTTCCAATGAACGAATGAACACGCGAGAGGACTATACTCTCGCAAAATAGCACTTTCCTCAAGTTTCTTTTCGTGAGGACTATCCTCTCGTTCTTTATCTTTGGGTGTACATACAACAATGGCTTTTTATTAGTTTCTTTTTTTTCTCACTAGTCTACAACTAGGGCAACACTAATGTCCTCCAGGATGTACACATGGTACCACATTACTGGATCAGATCAGCACAACGTCGTTGCCCCGCACATCGCTGCAGCATCCGTTTCATTTTACACTTCGTCGCCGTCGTGCTAACTTGTTGTACGTGCATTTTGGGTCGAATTGAGTTAAGAACGCCATTTTGTGCTCACAATGCCTCACCTTTTGACCTTCACAGATCCCCAAAATACGATTTTAAATCCTAAGATATTCAATGAAAACCAAAAAAGCTCCGAAAATTTTTGTAATTTTACATATGAAAGTAGTTTCAATCTTGTCGTGCTATCTTGTCACTCCCTGAAAATTGATGTAAGTGCGACAACTGGCCATAGGGATTTCAGGTCAGAACGCGTTTGACATACGTACAAGTTAGACTACCGTAAACATTTGTAATTATAACTCGGGACTCCAGCAACCAACTTCAACCAAACTTCGGGACAATGCACAGAATGGTCAGCCAGTGTTTGTTATTGTTTAAATTGCGTACCTTCGTTTTTGTTAATTTAAGGTCAAACATTCAAACGCGTTTTTCTCAGAACGTCGAAATGGCGGTTGCGACAATATAGCACAACGACGTCGACTTTCCCTTCAACTCGAATCAATTGTCCATCGCCGGCGCAACGCGTGTGTTGCCGCGGGGTTGAGGGGCTAAATCGAGTTCGAATTGAATCGCCCGCTGAACTGGAACAAAAAAGCAATAAAATAAACTTCGAGCCACGGCCGGCTGCTGCCAATAGGTCGCACAATAGATACGATTCCGCTGTCCCACTATCCTTCTGGACGTCACGACCTTTCGGAGCTGGCAGCACTGCACATAAATTAAATTCTGAATAACTCTTTGGTGGTTTTGGGATCGCTGCGGCACACAAATGAATTTCAATTCGAAGCTGCTCCTGGGCTGACGTCAACCACCACCACCGACCGCAGCTCATCTGTGTGCGTGTATGAGTGTGTGTCACAACGAGGACGTGTCTATTACAGTCAGTCATACGAGAACACAACCCCCAGCTTCTACACCGACTGCACCCAAATTTGTGTCGGAGGAACGCTTCCCCCAGTTGGAACACGCGTCATGTGTGTATGTGTGTGTCTGTGTGTGCGCGGGTGGGTGTGAGTGCGAGAGCCCTTTCTCTGTTTGTTGATCACAAACAGATATTTTTGATCCGGTCGGACAGCTACGACTCCAGGAGTGCATCCTGACTCCCGGTCCGGGGTGATTTCGTTGAATTTGTTTGTAACTTTTAATTTTTTGACTGAAGCATATCTGTTACCTGAATTTGATGGATAAATTCAATTGCTTTTTCCTGTTACGGACTTAACTAACACTAATTTGAAATATAGATTTCCCGGTACTTTAAGTGTCGCATAGATAGTTATCTATTTCACTACTCGACAAAACAAAACTTGTGTCAACGGATTCACGATATCTCATCCGTTCCTGAGAGAAAAGGCATCCCCGAATCCGATGCAATCGACAGAATTTGATTTTATGTCCACGCGGACTGATGAAAAATTGGTACATTTTTTAACATAAAAAATCGAACAATTTAAAAAAAACCATGCGTCTCCTCCCAATTATATGAGCCATCTACAAGAATATGGAAGCGCCTGGTGCATAGCCATTTCCTTTAAGCACAACGGAAACAACCAATACAAATGTATAAAAAAGTTGTCAAGTTCTCGGGGGGTCCACAGCTAGCATTTTTTGTACGATTATAAAAAATAAATATTAAAAGTTTAAAATTAATTTATTTAAAAAACATATTTTTTGATTTATTTGTTTACTAAAATTTTATGTATCTCAAAGATCTATGGGTACTTCGGGATGTCCATGGTCATCCAAGGACTGCCTGGAGTTAAGATCTACGAGTCTACCGCCGTAACAAGCAAGAGGTCGTTGGATTTTGACCCCGGATCATGTGCGTATAGCATCAGTGCATATGGTAGACTACTATATGAATGTGTTGGGATGTTCATGGTCATCCAAGGACTCCCTGGAGTTAAGATCTACGAGTCTACCGCCGTAACAAGCAAGAGGTTGTCGGATTTTGACCCCGAATCTTGTGTGTATAGCATCAGTGGATATGGTAGACTACTATATGAATGTGTTGGGATGTTCATGGTCATCCAAGGACTCCCTGGAGTTAAGATCTACGAGTCTACCGCCGTAACAAGCAAGTGGTCGTCGGATTTTGACCCCGGATCATGTGCGTATAGCATCAGTGCATATGGTAGACTACTGTATGAATGTGTTGGGATGTTCATGGTCATCCAAGGACTCCCTGGAGTTAAGATCTACGAGTCTACCGCCGTAACAAGCAAGAGGTCGTCGGATTTTGACCTCGGATCATGTGCGTATAGCATCAGTGCATATGGTAGACTACTATATGAATGTGTTGGGATGTTCATGGTCATCCAAGGACTCCCTGGAGTTAAGATCTACGAGTCTACCGCCGTAACAAGCAAGAGGTCGTCGGATTTTGACCCCGGATCATGTGCGTATAGCATCAGTGCATATGGTAGACTACTGTATGAGTGTGTTGGGATGTTCATGGTCATCCAAGGACTCCCTGGAGTTCAGATCTACGAGTCTACCGCCGTAACAAGCAAGAGGTCGTCGGATTCTGTGTTGAGTTATATTTTACTGTTTTCTACAATTGATATTTATTTTTATGTTTCCAGTTCTATTAGAATATTTATTTTTGTTTGTTGTTTTTTTTTAAATTGGGAATGGATTTAATCTATCAAAAGTGTCACAATTTAAGATAACGCACTTGAAACCATTTTATTTTTTTTTTATTTTTAGTCGTAATCAAACCTCAGAATTCGATTATTAAAATTATCCAACGTAAAATACATCCCAACACATTCATATAGTAGTCTACCATATGCACTGATGCTATACGCACATGATCCGGGGTCAAAATCCAACGACCTCTTGCTTGTTACGGCGGTAGACTCGTAGATCTTAACTCCAGGGACTCCTTGGATGACCATGGACATCCCAACACATTCATATAGTAGTCTACCATATGCACTGATGCTATACACACAAGATTCGGGGTCAAAATTCGACGACCTCTTGCTTGTTACGGCGGTAGACTCGTAGATCTTAACTCCAGGGAGTCCTTGGATGACCATGAACATCCCAACACATTCATACAGTAGTCTACCATATGTACTGATGCTATACGCACATGATCCGGGGTCAAAATCCGACGACCACTTGCTTGTTACGGCGGTAGACTCGTAGATCTTAACTCCAGGGACTCCTTGGATGACCATGGACATCCCAACACATTCATATAGTAGTCTACCATATGCACTGATGCTATACGCACATGATCCGGGGTCAAAATCCAACGACCTCTTGCTTGTTACGGCGGTAGACTCGTAGATCTTAACTCCAGGGAGTCCTTGGATGACCATGAACATCCCAACACATTCATATAGTAGTCTACCATATGCACTGATGCTATACGCACATGATTCGGGGTCAAAATCCGACGACCTCTTGCTTGTTACGGCGGTAGACTCGTAGATCTTAACTCCAGGGAGTCCTTGGATGACCATGAACATCCCAACACATTCATATAGTAGTCTACCATATGCACTGATGCTATACGCACATGATCCGGGGTCAAAATCCAACGACCTCTTGCTTGTTACGGCGGTAGACTCGTAGATCTTAACTCCAGGGAGTCCTTGGATGACCATGAACATCCCAACACATTCATATAGTAGTCTACCATATGCACTGATGCTATACGCACATGATTCGGGGTCAAAATCCGACGACCTCTTGCTTGTTACGGCGGTAGACTCGTAGATCTTAACTCCAGGGAGTCCTTGGATGACCATGAACATCCCAACACATTCATATAGTAGTCTACCATATGCACTGATGCTATACGCACATGATCCGGGGTCAAAATCCGACGACCTCTTGCTTGTTACGGCGGTAGACTCGTAGATCTTAACTCCAGGGAGTCCTTGGATGACCATGAACATCCCAACACATTCATACAGTAGTCTACCATATGCACTGATGCTATACGCACATGATCCGGGGTCAAAATCCGACAACCACTTGCTTGTTACGGCGGTAGACTCGTAGATCTTAACTCCAGGGAGTCCTTGGATGACCATGAACATCCCAACACATTCATATAGTAGTCTACCATATCCACTGATGCTATACACACAAGATTCGGGGTCAAAATCCGACAACCTCTTGCTTGTTACGGCGGTAGACTCGTAGATCTTAACTCCAGGGAGTCCTTGGATGACCATGAACATCCCAACACATTCATATAGTAGTCTACCATATGCACTGATGCTATACGCACATGATCCGGGGTCAAAATCCAACGACCTCTTGCTTGTTACGGCGGTAGACTCGTAGATCTTAACTCCAGGGAGTCCTTGGATGACCATGAACATCCCAACACATTCATATAGTAGTCTACCATATGCACTGATGCTATACGCACATGATCCGAGGTCAAAATCCGACGACCTCTTGCTTGTTACGGCGGTAGACTCGTAGATCTTAACTCCAGGGAGTCCTTGGATGACCATGAACATCCCAACACATTCATACAGTAGTCTACCATATGCACTGATGCTATACGCACATGATCCGGGGTCAAAATCCGACGACCTCTTGCTTGTTACGGCGGTAGACTCGTAGATCTTAACTCCAGGGAGTCCTTGGATGACCATGAACATCCCAACACATTCATACAGTAGTCTACCATATGCACTGATGCTATACGCACATGATCCGGGGTCAAAATCCGACGACCTCTTGCTTGTTACGGCGGTAGACTCGTAGATCTTAACTCCAGGGAGTCCTTGGATGACCATGAACATCCCAACACATTCATATAGTAGTCTACCATATGCACTGATGCTATACGCACATGATCCGAGGTCAAAATCCGACGACCTCTTGCTTGTTACGGCGGTAGACTCGTAGATCTTAACTCCAGGGAGTCCTTGGATGACCATGAACATCCCAACACATTCATACAGTAGTCTACCATATGCACTGATGCTATACGCACATGATCCGGGGTCAAAATCCGACGACCTCTTGCTTGTTACGGCGGTAGACTCGTAGATCTTAACTCCAGGGAGTCCTTGGATGACCATGAACATCCCAACACATTCATATAGTAGTCTACCATATGCACTGATGCTATACGCACATGATCCGGGGTCAAAATTCGACGACCTCTTGCTTGTTACGGCGGTAGACTCGTAGATCTTAACTCCAGGGAGTCCTTGGATGACCATGAACATCCCAACACATTCATACAGTAGTCTACCATATGCACTGATGCTATACGCACATGATCCGGGGTCAAAATCCGACGACCACTTGCTTGTTACGGCGGTAGACTCGTAGATCTTAACTCCAGGGACTCCTTGGATGACCATGGACATCCCAACACATTCATATAGTAGTCTACCATATGCACTGATGCTATACGCACATGATCCGGGGTCAAAATCCAACGACCTCTTGCTTGTTACGGCGGTAGACTCGTAGATCTTAACTCCAGGGAGTCCTTGGATGACCATGAACATCCCAACACATTCATATAGTAGTCTACCATATGCACTGATGCTATACGCACATGATTCGGGGTCAAAATCCGACGACCTCTTGCTTGTTACGGCGGTAGACTCGTAGATCTTAACTCCAGGGAGTCCTTGGATGACCATGAACATCCCAACACATTCATATAGTAGTCTACCATATCCACTGATGCTATACACACAAGATTCGGGGTCAAAATCCGACAACCTCTTGCTTGTTACGGCGGTAGACTCGTAGATCTTAACTCCAGGGAGTCCTTGGATGACCATGAACATCCCAACACATTCATATAGTAGTCTACCATATGCACTGATGCTATACGCACATGATCCGGGGTCAAAATCCAACGACCTCTTGCTTGTTACGGCGGTAGACTCGTAGATCTTAACTCCAGGGAGTCCTTGGATGACCATGAACATCCCAACACATTCATATAGTAGTCTACCATATGCACTGATGCTATACGCACATGATCCGGGGTCAAAATCCAACGACCTCTTGCTTGTTACGGCGGTAGACTCGTAGATCTTAACTCCAGGGAGTCCTTGGATGACCATGAACATCCCAACACATTCATATAGTAGTCTACCATATGCACTGATGCTATACGCACATGATCCGGGGTCAAAATCCAACGACCTCTTGCTTGTTACGGCGGTAGACTCGTAGATCTTAACTCCAGGGAGTCCTTGGATGACCATGAACATCCCAACACATTCATATAGTAGTCTACCATATCCACTGATGCTATACACACAAGATTCGGGGTCAAAATCCGACAACCTCTTGCTTGTTACGGCGGTAGACTCGTAGATCTTAACTCCAGGGAGTCCTTGGATGACCATGAACATCCCAACACATTCATATAGTAGTCTACCATATGCACTGATGCTATACGCACATGATCCGGGGTCAAAATCCAACGACCTCTTGCTTGTTACGGCGGTAGACTCGTAGATCTTAACTCCAGGGAGTCCTTGGATGACCATGAACATCCCAACACATTCATATAGTAGTCTACCATATGCACTGATGCTATACGCACATGATCCGGGGTCAAAATCCGACGACCACTTGCTTGTTACGGCGGTAGACTCGTAGATCTTAACTCCAGGGAGTCCTTGGATGACCATGAACATCCCAACACATTCATATAGTAGTCTACCATATCCACTGATGCTATACACACAAGATTCGGGGTCAAAATCCGACAACCTCTTGCTTGTTACGGCGGTAGACTCGTAGATCTTAACTCCAGGGAGTCCTTGGATGACCATGAACATCCCAACACATTCATATAGTAGTCTACCATATCCACTGATGCTATACACACAAGATTCGGGGTCAAAATCCGACAACCTCTTGCTTGTTACGGCGGTAGACTCGTAGATCTTAACTCCAGGGAGTCCTTGGATGACCATGAACATCCCAACACATTCATATAGTAGTCTACCATATGCACTGATGCTATACGCACATGATCCGGGGTCAAAATCCAACGACCTCTTGCTTGTTACGGCGGTAGACTCGTAGATCTTAACTCCAGGGAGTCCTTGGATGACCATGAACATCCCAACACATTCATATAGTAGTCTACCATATGCACTGATGCTATACGCACATGATCCGGGGTCAAAATCCGACGACCTCTTGCTTGTTACGGCGGTAGACTCGTAGATCTTAACTCCAGGGAGTCCTTGGATGACCATGAACATCCCAACACATTCATATAGTAGTCTACCATATGCACTGATGCTATACGCACATGATCCGGGGTCAAAATCCAACGACCTCTTGCTTGTTACGGCGGTAGACTCGTAGATCTTAACTCCAGGGAGTCCTTGGATGACCATGAACATCCCAACACATTCATATAGTAGTCTACCATATGCACTGATGCTATACGCACATGATCCGGGGTCAAAATCCAACGACCTCTTGCTTGTTACGGCGGTAGACTCGTAGATCTTAACTCCAGGGAGTCCTTGGATGACCATGAACATCCCAACACATTCATATAGTAGTCTACCATATGCACTGATGCTATACGCACATGATCCGGGGTCAAAATCCGACGACCACTTGCTTGTTACGGCGGTAGACTCGTAGATCTTAACTCCAGGGAGTCCTTGGATGACCATGAACATCCCAACACATTCATATAGTAGTCTACCATATCCACTGATGCTATACACACAAGATTCGGGGTCAAAATCCGACAACCTCTTGCTTGTTACGGCGGTAGACTCGTAGATCTTAACTCCAGGGAGTCCTTGGATGACCATGAACATCCCAACACATTCATATAGTAGTCTACCATATCCACTGATGCTATACACACAAGATTCGGGGTCAAAATCCAACGACCTCTTGCTTGTTACGGCGGTAGACTCGTAGATCTTAACTCCAGGGAGTCCTTGGATGACCATGAACATCCCAACACATTCATATAGTAGTCTACCATATGCACTGATGCTATACGCACATGATCCGGGGTCAAAATCCAACGACCTCTTGCTTGTTACGGCGGTAGACTCGTAGATCTTAACTCCAGGGAGTCCTTGGATGACCATGAACATCCCAACACATTCATATAGTAGTCTACCATATGCACTGATGCTATACGCACATGATCCGGGGTCAAAATCCAACGACCTCTTGCTTGTTACGGCGGTAGACTCGTAGATCTTAACTCCAGGGAGTCCTTGGATGACCATGAACATCCCAACACATTCATATAGTAGTCTACCATATCCACTGATGCTATACACACAAGATTCGGGGTCAAAATCCGACAACCTCTTGCTTGTTACGGCGGTAGACTCGTAGATCTTAACTCCAGGGAGTCCTTGGATGACCATGAACATCCCAACACATTCATATAGTAGTCTACCATATGCACTGATGCTATACGCACATGATCCGGGGTCAAAATCCAACGACCTCTTGCTTGTTACGGCGGTAGACTCGTAGATCTTAACTCCAGGGAGTCCTTGGATGACCATGAACATCCCAACACATTCATATAGTAGTCTACCATATGCACTGATGCTATACGCACATGATCCGGGGTCAAAATCCAACGACCTCTTGCTTGTTACGGCGGTAGACTCGTAGATCTTAACTCCAGGGAGTCCTTGGATGACCATGAACATCCCAACACATTCATATAGTAGTCTACCATATCCACTGATGCTATACACACAAGATTCGGGGTCAAAATCCGACAACCTCTTGCTTGTTACGGCGGTAGACTCGTAGATCTTAACTCCAGGGAGTCCTTGGATGACCATGAACATCCCAACACATTCATATAGTAGTCTACCATATGCACTGATGCTATACGCACATGATCCGGGGTCAAAATCCAACGACCTCTTGCTTGTTACGGCGGTAGACTCGTAGATCTTAACTCCAGGGAGTCCTTGGATGACCATGAACATCCCAACACATTCATATAGTAGTCTACCATATGCACTGATGCTATACGCACATGATCCGGGGTCAAAATCCGACGACCACTTGCTTGTTACGGCGGTAGACTCGTAGATCTTAACTCCAGGGAGTCCTTGGATGACCATGAACATCCCAACACATTCATATAGTAGTCTACCATATCCACTGATGCTATACACACAAGATTCGGGGTCAAAATCCGACAACCTCTTGCTTGTTACGGCGGTAGACTCGTAGATCTTAACTCCAGGGAGTCCTTGGATGACCATGAACATCCCAACACATTCATATAGTAGTCTACCATATGCACTGATGCTATACGCACATGATCCGGGGTCAAAATCCAACGACCTCTTGCTTGTTACGGCGGTAGACTCGTAGATCTTAACTCCAGGGAGTCCTTGGATGACCATGAACATCCCAACACATTCATATAGTAGTCTACCATATCCACTGATGCTATACACACAAGATTCGGGGTCAAAATCCGACAACCTCTTGCTTGTTACGGCGGTAGACTCGTAGATCTTAACTCCAGGGAGTCCTTGGATGACCATGAACATCCCAACACATTCATATAGTAGTCTACCATATGCACTGATGCTATACGCACATGATCCGGGGTCAAAATCCAACGACCTCTTGCTTGTTACGGCGGTAGACTCGTAGATCTTAACTCCAGGGAGTCCTTGGATGACCATGAACATCCCAACACATTCATATAGTAGTCTACCATATGCACTGATGCTATACGCACATGATCCGGGGTCAAAATCCGACGACCACTTGCTTGTTACGGCGGTAGACTCGTAGATCTTAACTCCAGGGACTCCTTGGATGACCATGGACATCCCAACACATTCATATAGTAGTCTACCATATGCACTGATGCTATACGCACATGATCCGGGGTCAAAATCCAACGACCTCTTGCTTGTTACGGCGGTAGACTCGTAGATCTTAACTCCAGGGAGTCCTTGGATGACCATGAACATCCCAACACATTCATATAGTAGTCTACCATATGCACTGATGCTATACGCACATGATTCGGGGTCAAAATCCGACGACCTCTTGCTTGTTACGGCGGTAGACTCGTAGATCTTAACTCCAGGGAGTCCTTGGATGACCATGAACATCCCAACACATTCATATAGTAGTCTACCATATGCACTGATGCTATACGCACATGATCCGGGGTCAAAATCCGACGACCTCTTGCTTGTTACGGCGGTAGACTCGTAGATCTTAACTCCAGGGAGTCCTTGGATGACCATGAACATCCCAACACATTCATATAGTAGTCTACCATATGCACTGATGCTATACGCACATGATCCGGGGTCAAAATCCAACGACCTCTTGCTTGTTACGGCGGTAGACTCGTAGATCTTAACTCCAGGGAGTCCTTGGATGACCATGAACATCCCAACACATTCATATAGTAGTCTACCATATGCACTGATGCTATACGCACATGATTCGGGGTCAAAATCCGACGACCTCTTGCTTGTTACGGCGGTAGACTCGTAGATCTTAACTCCAGGGAGTCCTTGGATGACCATGAACATCCCAACACATTCATACAGTAGTCTACCATATGCACTGATGCTATACGCACATGATCCGGGGTCAAAATCCGACGACCACTTGCTTGTTACGGCGGTAGACTCGTAGATCTTAACTCCAGGGACTCCTTGGATGACCATGGACATCCCAACACATTCATATAGTAGTCTACCATATGCACTGATGCTATACGCACATGATCCGGGGTCAAAATCCAACGACCTCTTGCTTGTTACGGCGGTAGACTCGTAGATCTTAACTCCAGGGAGTCCTTGGATGACCATGAACATCCCAACACATTCATATAGTAGTCTACCATATGCACTGATGCTATACGCACATGATTCGGGGTCAAAATCCGACGACCTCTTGCTTGTTACGGCGGTAGACTCGTAGATCTTAACTCCAGGGAGTCCTTGGATGACCATGAACATCCCAACACATTCATATAGTAGTCTACCATATGCACTGATGCTATACGCACATGATCCGGGGTCAAAATCCGACGACCTCTTGCTTGTTACGGCGGTAGACTCGTAGATCTTAACTCCAGGGAGTCCTTGGATGACCATGAACATCCCAACACATTCATATAGTAGTCTACCATATGCACTGATGCTATACGCACATGATCCGGGGTCAAAATCCAACGACCTCTTGCTTGTTACGGCGGTAGACTCGTAGATCTTAACTCCAGGGAGTCCTTGGATGACCATGAACATCCCAACACATTCATATAGTAGTCTACCATATGCACTGATGCTATACGCACATGATTCGGGGTCAAAATCCGACGACCTCTTGCTTGTTACGGCGGTAGACTCGTAGATCTTAACTCCAGGGAGTCCTTGGATGACCATGAACATCCCAACACATTCATATAGTAGTCTACCATATGCACTGATGCTATACGCACATGATCCGGGGTCAAAATCCGACGACCTCTTGCTTGTTACGGCGGTAGACTCGTAGATCTTAACTCCAGGGAGTCCTTGGATGACCATGAACATCCCAACACATTCATACAGTAGTCTACCATATGCACTGATGCTATACGCACATGATCCGGGGTCAAAATCCGACGACCTCTTGCTTGTTACGGCGGTAGACTCGTAGATCTTAACTCCAGGCAGTCCTTGGATGACCATGGACATCCCGAAGTACCCATAGATCTTTGAGATACATATTAATAATTTCAAGAAAAATTAGAATCCTGCGCTTCAATTAATCGCCGCAGAAAGATACCGTCGCAATGGAAAAACCTATGGAGAAGTCAAGAGAGTAGGCTTAGACAAAAAAATAAACACATTTTAATTGTCACTCTTAAAAAAAATCGTAGGGATTTCGGTGCTGGCTGTCGATTGGTTATTGGTTTAAGCTGTCTGATATTTGGTGACGGAATATACGGTTCTGCGATCTTCTAGTCCGGCTCGATGG
The DNA here is from genome assembly GCF_016801865.2 of Culex pipiens pallens. Taxonomy (NCBI): domain Eukaryota; kingdom Metazoa; phylum Arthropoda; class Insecta; order Diptera; family Culicidae; genus Culex; species Culex pipiens. The sequence continues at coordinate 111,772,340 of NC_068937.1, forward strand.
CATCCGTACTGGTGCCGGAATCTGCGACCTACCCGATAAGCTGTACCGTACCGTCGAATGGAGGCACTGCGGGCGTTATTTGCTTTGTCGGGCAGGCTCCCCCCTCGTTGGCGAACCTGTTGCCCAGGTATACGCTTATCGGGACATGCCCTGAGGTTAAGCCGCCTGATTATGTTGGCACTAAAAGGCGCAAGACGACGGGGAAAATGGACACGAACAGTTTAGTTTTAGTTTCCAAAAGCTTGATTTTTCACTAAGAAACCGAATGTAATGAAAAATCACACCGCACGAACGGGCCACCGGAAGATCCAAATTTGTTGAATTTTCATCAACATTTCTTTTACCAAGAATGTTTATTTAAAAGAATCTTGGAATAAAAAAATCCGTAAGAATTGAACTTTCAAACGGGTTTCAAGATCTCCGGTGGCCACATCCAGAACCGTACAGTATAAACTGATCATGCAAAGTACAGACCTTCTTGAATATAGAGTGTCTGTAGTGCAATTTCGCCTTATGTACAAGTTTTCCATGTTCCCCGGTGGCCATTTCTCGAGTGTAATAAAGTCTTCGACCCTCGAACCCCACCCCCTTACTGTGTTACATTATTAAAGAATGCCTGCGGTTAGCCGGTCGTTTGGGCTGGATGCAGCGGTTCTATGGCCGGCGGGCTTAGTGGTTTTTTAGCTTCGCCCCTGGCTGGATGAACGCACTGCGTTCCTGGCTTCTTCGGGCAGATATCTTCGGGTTTGAATCGGCAGCCCTAGCATCGCGAGATCTGGTTGTGGGCTCGAATAGCGGATGCAGGTGCCGCCGATTCACCAACGAGGAACAATTCGGCCCGACAAAGCCATCACCACCCCCAGTGCGTCCATCCGACCCACGGAACCGTTGCATCCGGCGGAATTCCTGATCATAATTTTCTTAACCTTTGTAAATTGACAGTAATGGAAAATTAAAATCAACACGGTTGCTGCGATGAATTTGAAAAACGCTTGCGCTCGTATCTTTGGGACCCCTACAAGAAAATCACCAAAACTGATTTTTTCTCAATACGCGCAATAAAATTTTAGTAAACAAATAAATCAAAAAATATGTTTTTTAAATAAATTAATTTTAAACTTTTAATATTTATTTTTTATAATCGTACAAAAAATGCTAGCTGTGGACCCCCCGAGAACTTGACAACTTTTTTATACATTTGTATTGGTTGTTTCCGTTGTGCTTAAAGGAAATGGCTATGCACCAGGCGCTTCCATATTCTTGTAGATGGCTCATATAATTGGGAGGAGACGCATGGTTTTTTTTAAATTGTTCGATTTTTTATGTTAAAAAATGTACCAATTTTTCATCAGTCCGCGTGGACATAAAATCAAATTCTGTCGATTGCATCGGATTCGGGGATGCCTTTTCTCTCAGGAACGGATGAGATATCGTGAATCCGTTGACACAAGTTTTGTTTTGTCGAGTAGTGTTTTAAATTCACTAGAGGAAGTCTCTCCCTTAGGGAAAGTTACTACGAAATTTTTTGTACTTGATAAGCATTTTATTAACATTAATTAAATAGACTTTGATTTTTTGTGCATATTGCCTTCCTCACCTCAAAAAAGAAAGGCTATAAAACCACTGTAATCAATGCACTTGTTGTTTTTGTAAGGCATGATATACATTTTTAAAAAGCTATTCAAAAGACTTTTTCATTGGGTCCAAAATGTTGAAGATCTAACAACCCTATCAAAAGTTATAAGCACTTAAGTGTTATTTAAGGTTTTTTTGGAGGCAGGATCTCAGATATTTCGATGAAAAGGTTATCCGGATTTATCATGCGACCCATTGTTGGATAGGTTATTAGAGAATCTTGTGAATCAGACAGATAGATTTAAGATCTGAAACCCTTTATTCAAAAGGTTTCATTGGAATTCACTTTACTAATGTGAGGTAAGCATTAAGCAACTATTCTTTACTTCAATCCCCAAAACACATATTTTTTATTTTCGTTTATATGTATGCTTTAAAATCGCCTATTTTTCGGTTGAGTTCAGGATGGTACAAAATTAAATGCAAATACCAGACATATGAATTTTCGAAAGAAGTGATTCCTGCTGAAAAAATGTAAAATAATGTCTAAAAAATTTTTTTGCGATTCCGTCGTGAAACTACTTACTTTTCCTGTCATTCTTGAACGACGAAATAGCCTACTTTTCTGTACCAAAAATAACAGAATCGAATAGCAACACTTTTCAAAATAAATGCTGAAAAGTAACACTTTTCAGCACTCAAATGGGTGCTGAAAAGTTGAACTTTTAAGCACTTGTTTCGAAAAGTAACACTTTTCAACATTTTTTTAATTTAAACGATTTATTGACAAAATACATGAAAATTTGACATAAAATTTCACTCAGTGTGTGTTTTTGGGAATTGCAAAAAATGTTGTATGGAACTCGTTGCAAAACTTGATTTTTTCAGCACTCTTCGTATTTATCCAACTCGGTGAACCTCGTTGGATAAATGTACGACTCGTGCTGAAAAAATCCTCTTTTTGCAACTTGTTGCATAAACTACTATTAGACTTAAAATCAATCAAGCAATCGAAAATGACATGCACCGTTTTCAAGTTAAATATAGTGTATGGAGTTTTTTTTTGCAGTGGATCCATTTTATACAACTAAAAAACGCATCTTTAGGATGTCCAATTTTCCTCATTGACTTTATTGTTTGGACTGCTTATTTTTGAGATACAGCTTCAAATTGGATTATAAAAAGCCTTTAATTCAAAAAGAAAAAAAAATCCCGGAAAAAAATAATTCCCGTTTCCCGGGAAATTTTTAATTTTTTCGGGAATTTCCGAAATTCTAGCAGAAGTATACATTTTCCTAAACATTTTTTTTAATTTTGCAAATAATAATAATGAAAAAACTCAACTTTATTTTATTTAATTCAATTTGCTGTTGTTATTGAACTTATCAGTTGGTCTGAAATTTTCAAATCAAGGTATATTTAAGGTATAATTAATTTGTGAAGCTTTCACAACTGTTTGAAAATCTCGCTCCAAATATTTAAAAACTTTGAGTTGGAAACTTATGAAAATGATACACTCAACCCCCGGTGGTTGGACACTTTTTAGTTTGACACTTTTTTAAATGTGTACCCCGTTGGTTGGTCAAAGTCAATCTTAAAAGTGACAAACTGTCACTTTTTACACGGCGCTCACGCACACTATTGAAACAAACGTTTGATTATGTGTGTGAACTCCGTGTAAAAGGGGTGTCAAACTAAAAAGTGACCCCGTTCGTTTGACAACAGTTGGTGTCAAACCATGGGGGTTTGAGTGTATTTGTAGTGAAAAAAACAGATTTTTTAGGTAAATTAAATTACTCTTGATTTTTTTTTTGCATTTCAACTTATCGTCTCAATATTATTCTTTATTTTATTCTCTAAAACTAATCACAGAACCATATTTAATAGTAATTTCATGGTTTTGAAGCATGGATTTAGTTTTCTCGCTGTCCAAACACTGTGATTTGAAAAATAAAGTTTACAAAAAATACTGATAATTTTTTTTTTTTTTATATTTTGTACGAATCGCAAGACAGTCTAAAATTATGATTTTGTTATAATATTTTGTTGATTTTTGTTTGTTTTTTACAAGTGGCACCTTTATTTAGATTTTTTTAAACAATTTTGTTTTAGAATATTTATCAGAACCACGATCTGAACAATTAGCCTAGCATAGCATTGGTGTCTACCCGTTGTTTGCTACTCTGTTATTGACCAGGAACTTCAAGAATTGTTCCGTGGACCACAGATGAAGAGTAGGAACCAATCATCACCACTTCGCAACTTTCAAATGCCCCTATCATGCTAGTCAGTCACAGCGCCGGCCACGATCAGTGGTAAGACACGGTGAAGTGGATGGGAACGTTGGTCCGATACTTGAGTGATGAAGACTGCTAAATCGACTGCGTCTTCGACAAAGTATCACGTGAGATTTGAGGGGGATAGTAAGATGGGTGTGAAGCCAGGATTGACCGTGGTAAGTGATGTGGCCGGTCAAAGTTATTTATAGTCCTTAATTCTTTGTATGTTCTTAGATTCATCTTGAAAGCTTTCCAATTCGGTTCACCAAACTTTTTGTGGTGAATTCTGGTCGTGTTGAAATTTCAATATTCGCCTAACGAGTATGCAACCAGTAAGTTTTTCATGAATTCAACTTTGCATTCAATATTGCAGGTTCACAGATTCCTTCTAGTCAACTAACGTCATGATTTGAATCTAAGTAGCATATCATTTTCGTTATAGAGCAATTCCAGCCCAAAACAGTAATTTTTCAGGTACTTTTTTCTCGACCCTCTCCGATTTCAATGAAACTTTGTAGACATGATATCCTACGCTTATATAAGCCATTTTTGTGTATATGGAGCCAGTTTCACACGATAATGACATTTGAGAAGGGCGTAAGTGTTTTAAATATTTTTGTAATTCGGAATTTAAATATTTCTGTGTCTCGAAGCCGTTGCATCGTATCAAAAAGTGGTCAAAGCCAAACTTGTAGGAAATTTGACGGGCTTTTCGATAAAAATACACTGAAAGAAAAAAACACTCAACTTTTATGAGATTTTTTGATTTTTAAGTTTAAAAGTCAAATTTGAGGGGGGGCCCACGATTTTTTTTCGTTCAAAATTTTTGTGAAGATAGCCTAAGATGTTACAAAAAGACTCACGAAAAATGCAGGATGGAGCAACTCACCTAAAAAAATACAAAAATCATTTACTGAAACTGTTTTTTTGAAAAGTGCTCTAAACGTCAAAATTTTCAAAAAGCGAATACGGGAATCGATTCTCCAGACAATTTTACATAAAAGTCTCCATATTGACTACTGTCCTAAGTCCAATCCTTGTGAAATTACAGCGGTTTTAAAAATAAAAATGTTGAAAAAATAGGTTTTTTGATGGTTTTTCGCATTTTCTATATGACAGACTTGATTTTTCAGTCTCGTAAATATTTTTACGGGAAAGCTCGTCCAATTTCGCATAAGTTTGTCTTTGACCACATTTCAATTGGATGTATGGGCTTAGAGATATAAGCTAATTTACTATCCAGGTTACAATACTACACTGAAAAAAATATGATGTTTTCAGTTATGAGCAATGTAATTAGCTTATATCTGTAAGCTCATACATCCAATTGAAATGTGGTCAAAGACAAACTTATGGGAAATTGGACAAGCTTTCCGGTAAAAATATTTACGAGACTGAAAAATCAAGTCTGTCATATAGAAAATGCGAAAAACCATCAAAAAACCTATTTTTTCAACATTTTTATTTTTAAAACCGCTGTAACTTCACAAGGATTGGACTTAGGACAGTAGTCAATATGGAGACTTTTATGTAAAATTGTCTGGAGAATCGATTCCCGTATTCGCTTTTTGAAAATTTTGACGTTTAGAGCACTTTTCAAAAAAACAGTTTCAGTAAATGATTTTTGTATTTTTTTAGGTGAGTTGCTCCATCCTGCATTTTTCGTGAGTCTTTTTGTAACATCTTAGGCTATCTTCACAAAAATTTTGAACGAAAAAAAATCGTGGGCCCCCCCTCAAATTTGACTTTTAAACTTAAAAATCAAAAAATCTCATAAAAGTTGAGTGTTTTTTTCTTTCAGTGTATTTTTATCGAAAAGCCCGTCAAATTTCCTACAAGTTTGGCTTTGACCACTTTTTGATACGATGCAACGGCTTCGAGACACAGAAATATTTAAATTCCGAATTACAAAAATATTTAAAACACTTACGCCCTTCTCAAATGTCATTATCGTGTGGAACTGGCTCCATATACACAAAAATGGCTTATATAAGCGTAGGATATCATGTCTACAAAGTTTCATTGAAATCGGAGAGGGTCGGGTACAACCGATTCCCTATTTGGCATGGAATTGCTATATAGCTGACAAAAAAATCATGTTATAAGTTGGAAATGAAGAAATATCATCAGGATGTAGTATTAACGGTCAGTTTTAAGAGAATGCATGCAAAATTTGTCTTTTCTAACAATTTTATATTAGAATTTGAAAATTAAAATGACTTGTCGTGCTTTGAATCCCGGACACTGATAAAAGCTGATTCGAAATCCGGACACTTTTGCTTCGAATTCCGGACCAGTGGCGCCGACTAGTCCAAAATGTTGGGGGGGCACGGTTGTTTTCCGAAATCAATAGGTAAGAGTGGCGATAAGCTGTTTGAGTTTCTTGTATATCACGAATTTTACCAATTGGAATATTACGATGTGAAAAGAATTTTTTTCATCCGGAATCCATTATTTTTGGAAAAATAATTTATTAAAACGTGATTTAAAATTGTGATTGGATTAATTATTTGTATGTTTAGAAGGCGAATTCCTTCTTATTGGCATATTCTCACTTATAATTAACAGATATTAAGAAATTCAGCAATACAAATATTCTAAAAATAAAAACAAAAGTAAAAAGCAAAAATTTAGAACTTGAGAAATTAAAAATAAAACTAATACTCAATAAAAAACAACAATTTTTCAAATCTGCTATTAAAAAAAAAAGATACACAAAATTCAATATTCCAAAATTAAAAATAATATTATAATAGAAAAAAAATCTAGAGATAAAAAAAACTAATGGCTTGAAATTTTTGAAAAATCAAAAGAAGAAATTCAGAAATTTAAGCAATCAGAAATTTAGAAATAACAATAAAATTCAATGTTGAAAAATCTAACATTTAAGCTATTTTTTAAGAATTTAAGAATTTAAGAATTTAAGAATTTAAGAATTTAAGAATTTAAGAATTTAAGAATTTAAGAATTTAAGAATTTAAGAATTTAAGAATTTAAGAATTTAAGAATTTAAGAATTTAAGAATTTAAGAATTTAAGAATTTAAGAATTTAAGAATTTAAGAATTTAAGAATTTAAGAATTTAAGAATTTAAGAATTTAAGAATTTAAGAATTTAAGAATTTAAGAATTTAAGAATTTAAGAATTTAAGAATTTAAGAATTTAAGAATTTAAGAATTTAAGAATTTAAGAATTTAAGAATTTAAGAATTTAAGAATTTAAGAATTTAAGAATTTAAGAATTTAAGAATTTAAGAATTTAAGAATTTAAGAATTTAAGAATTTAAGAATTTAAGAATTTAAGAATTTAAGAATTTAAGAATTTAAGAATTTAAGAATTTAAGAATTTAAGAATTTAAGAATTTAAGAATTTAAGAATTTAAGAATTTAAGAATTTAAGAATTTAAGAATTTAAGAATTTAAGAATTTAAGAATTTAAGAATTTAAGAATTTAAGAATTTAAGAATTTAAGAATTTAAGAATTTAAGAATTTAAGAATTTAAGAATTTAAGAATTTAAGAATTTAAGAATTTAAGAATTTAAGAATTTAAGAATTTAAGAATTTAAGAATTTAAGAATTTAAGAATTTAAGAATTTAAGAATTTAAGAATTTAAGAATTTAAGAATTTAAGAATTTAAGAATTTAAGAATTTAAGAATTTAAGAATTTAAGAATTTAAGAATTTAAGAATTTAAGAATTTAAGAATTTAAGAATTTAAGAATTTAAGAATTTAAGAATTTAAGAATTTAAGAATTTAAGAATTTAAGAATTTAAGAATTTAAGAATTTAAGAATTTAAGAATTTAAGAATTTAAGAATTTAAGAATTTAAGAATTTAAGAATTTAAGAATTTAAGAATTTAAGAATTTAAGAATTTAAGAATTTAAGAATTTAAGAATTTAAGAATTTAAGAATTTAAGAATTTAAGAATTTAAGAATTTAAGAATTTAAGAATTTAAGAATTTAAGAATTTAAGAATTTAAGAATTTAAGAATTTAAGAATTTAAGAATTTAAGAATTTAAGAATTTAAGAATTTAAGAATTTAAGAATTTAAGAATTTAAGAATTTAAGAATTTAAGAATTTAAGAATTTAAGAATTTAAGAATTTAAGAATTTAAGAATTTAAGAATTTAAGAATTTAAGAATTTAAGAATTTAAGAATTTAAGAATTTAAGAATTTAAGAATTTAAGAATTTAAGAATTTAAGAATTTAAGAATTTAAGAATTTAAGAATTTAAGAATTTAAGAATTTAAGAATTTAAGAATTTAAGAATTTAAGAATTTAAGAATTTAAGAATTTAAGAATTTAAGAATTTAAGAATTTAAGAATTTAAGAATTTAAGAATTTAAGAATTTAAGAATTTAAGAATTTAAGAATTTAAGAATTTAAGAATTTAAGAATTTAAGAATTTAAGAATTTAAGAATTTAAGAATTTAAGAATTTAAGAATTTAAGAATTTAAGAATTTAAGAATTTAAGAATTTAAGAATTTAAGAATTTAAGAATTTAAGAATTTAAGAATTTAAGAATTTAAGAATTTAAGAATTTAAGAATTTAAGAATTTAAGAATTTAAGAATTTAAGAATTTAAGAATTTAAGAATTTAAGAATTTAAGAATTTAAGAATTTAAGAATTTAAGAATTTAAGAATTTAAGAATTTAAGAATTTAAGAATTTAAGAATTTAAGAATTTAAGAATTTAAGAATTTAAGAATTTAAGAATTTAAGAATTTAAGAATTTAAGAATTTAAGAATTTAAGAATTTAAGAATTTAAGAATTTAAGAATTTAAGAATTTAAGAATTTAAGAATTTAAGAATTTAAGAATTTAAGAATTTAAGAATTTAAGAATTTAAGAATTTAAGAATTTAAGAATTTAAGAATTTAAGAATTTAAGAATTTAAGAATTTAAGAATTTAAGAATTTAAGAATTTAAGAATTTAAGAATTTAAGAATTTAAGAATTTAAGAATTTAAGAATTTAAGAATTTAAGAATTTAAGAATTTAAGAATTTAAGAATTTAAGAATTTAAGAATTTAAGAATTTAAGAATTTAAGAATTTAAGAATTTAAGAATTTAAGAATTTAAGAATTTAAGAATTTAAGAATTTAAGAATTTAAGAATTCAAGAATTCAAGAATTTAAGAATTTAAGAATTTAAGAATTTAAGAATTTAAGAATTTAAGAATTTAAGAATTTAAGAATTTAAGAATTTAAGAATTTAAGAATTTAAGAATTTAAGAATTTAAGAATTTAAGAATTTAAGAATTTAAGAATTTAAGAATTTAAGAATTTAAAATTGTAGAAGGCGATACACTTGTGTTTTTTAAGATTATATGATTATAATGCGTCTTCAAAAAATTTCTTTTTTTGAGACAATAATATGTTTAAGCTAAAATTGGTACAGAACGTTTTACGGTTAACAAATGTCTTTGAAATCTCTTCAAATGCTTTCTAAAATACCCAACATATTATCGAATTTATCAGCATTTTTGTAAATGTAAATGTAAAGCAGTCAACAAAGTGTTTCAGTTTACTTTCGCTAAATCCTTATCTACAATGGCAAATCGCAGAATGTTGCGTCCGAAAACTTGATGATTGTTTTCGCAAGAGTTTGCGTAAGTTTGATTGTAGATGAGGTACTATAGAAAAAATGTAAACGATTTAAAAAAAATCACAGATTTCAAAAAACCACAAATGTTTTTGAACTATTTTACAGATTCGCTTACAAGAATTCTATCCGTGTGTACAAACGATGTTTCAATTAAGTTTGAAATATTATTTTCAATTATTTCTGTGAATTTTATTTGTAATATTTGAAAAAAAAAGAATATTTTCCTTCCAAAATTTCTGGGGGGGCACAATGTATGGGCTGCCCCCCTGCCCAATTTTAAGGGGGGCAAAAAGTACCGTGCCCCCCCAGAGTCGGCGCCCCTGTTCCGGACATTCGATTTTGCTAATGAATCGCACACATTTGAACTGAAATGTTAGTGAATGGCATTCTTTAAGTCTAAAATAAGCCATAATTTCTCGATAGGAGCAGATGGGAATTGAACCCAGAACATTCCGATTACAAAGCGAACAGTGCAACCATTCAGCCATGCCTACCCCCTTCAAAACCACGATCTGAACAATTTTTGATAAATTTTAAATTTGCGAAGAATTCCCGGGATTTCCGGGAAATTTGTTGAAAATTTCCCGTTTCCCGGGATTTCTTTAACCCTGGAAAATTGAACGCTCTATTTCGAGGTAAGGCTAAAATACTGCTCTTAAAAAAACTTTTTAATAAAAGCTTGAAGACCCACTTTCATGTGTACATATCGACTCAGAATCGAAAACTAAACAAATGTCTCTCTCTCTCTCTCTGTTTATGTGTGTGTGTGACCAAAGTTCTCACTGAGTTTTTTTGGCGCCAATTTTGATCAAACTGGTCCTATTTGATTTGGTTTTGGGTCCCTTACATCGATATTGAATTGTTTGAAGTTTCGATAAATAATTCAAAGTAAACTATGCACGACTTTTCAAACGGGTCAAAAACATTGAAGATCTGGCACCTCTGTCTCAAGTTATGCCCACTTAAGTGATATTTATGTAGTTGTTCGAAGCCGGAACTCACTTAATTGTATGTAAACTATGTCCGGATCCATCATCCGACTCATCGTTGGTTAGGTAATCGAAAGACCTTTCCAAAGAGATCAAAATATTGATGATCTGGCAACTCTGTCTCGAGTTATGAGCACTTAAGTCAGGGGAAAACAAAGTATAGCCCGCGGGACAAACGTTGCCCGCGAGGTTTTTTTTGTGGCCCAAGCCAAATCAAAAGATCCGGCTTTCATAAATGCATCAATATCACGTAAGCGGCCATAACTTGAGAAAGGGTTGCCAGATCATCAAGCTTTTGGGCTGGCTTGGAAGGTCCTTTCAACGACAGGTCAACACACAGCCAGTATGTATATGTTAAGGTGGGGCTACGAGCGTTCTGTGAAAAGTTCATTTTCAATCCAATTCAACTAGTGTTTCATTACAATTTAACAGTTTTGCTCTAGGATGTATAACAAAAGGAATATATAAGGAATTCAACCCTTTTGTCTTTGTCGTCACCACGAGAAACCCTTAACCACCACGTGCCACGTGCATGGTTCCTGTTCTTCTTCTTCCTGGGGATTCTGATTTCTGGTGGTGCCCTGAACCATCACTGATTGTGAAGTCAAACAGAGTGATGCGAATGCACACGTGTGGTCCACCCCCTTCTCCTCTTTCCGACCTCCAAAAATCCAAATCCGAGGCGACCGCCGCCGCCTTCATTTGCCCGGGGTTTCCGGGTGCACTAACAATAAGACGAAAGGACATGGTGCTCCTCTGGTGATGGTTTCCTGCGGCGAACCGGCAGAGGGTCTTCCGAAAGCTGGGAAATGCAGAAATCCGTGGGAAATCAGCGGAGTTCAACCGGGCTGGTCGGGCGGTAAACGTGGAGTGCCAACGGAACATGTCTGCACGGAAAAGCCACAGCAGCAGCAGCAGCTGTAGTGGATAATCCATAGAAATGTGCGGTTATGTGAAATTTGCATGATTTGTTGTTTGTGTCCTCAAATTATGTATGAGCATTTAAAAATATCTTTCTGATGAAATTTACTTATCATCTGGGGTGAATCGGGATACATGTTTAAATTTGTTACTTTTTTCTTAATAATTCGTTTTAACAGTGTAGTTCATTTTACAGGTTTTGCTGATTCTTCAAATGATTATTTAAAAGTTTAATCAAAAAATATTCACAAAATCATGTACTTTTAAAATATATAAAAAGCAATTTCGTCAATTCGACTGAAATTTCCCAGCAATGTCCTTTCGACTTTTCGTTACCGTCTGTGAAAGGAGAAGAATGCAATTTTGGCAGTGCCGGGCAAAAGAAATATTTACCAAAAAGCTTCGAGCATAGGATTCGAACCAATGACGACGTTGGCGGTGGACCTTCTCGCAGCCAAGCCAGGACCTTTTACACTTAATTTGAGCGAAATGTGGTCAGCGATACAGTCAAAAGCAGCAGCACCAGGTCTGGACGGGGAATCCTTTTTCGGAATTGCACACCCACAAATCGCAGTTGCAGAACAAAGAGTCCTGGTCCCTTGCCGGGAGGCTGCGCCAGCAGAATTCTGAGGTCAAGAGCAGCAGCTAAAAGAAGACTTAAAAAAACTGAACGTTGAATGGTTTCGGAGGAAGGATTTATTCCGCAGCTCGGTTGAAATATTACAGCAAATAGTAATAAATTCCCGGGGAAGGGTTTTGTTTTATGAAATATTCATGGGTTGACCCATTCCAACCCGACCACCCCCCGCGGAAAGGACTGACTGCAGCAGGTGGGGACTGGCCAGAAGGTTTTGAGTTTTAAGAACATGCTGAGAAGGGTGCTGCTGCTGCGTGGGAAAAAGTCAGGGAAAAATATTGTGTGTTGCTCTTGGCAGTGAACGGGAATTTCTTGTTTCGCGATGGAGATGCATATTTTGCGCGCTTTTGAATAATATTTTATAAAAATGTTATGTGTCAGCTCAGAGCTAAAAGTTAATTGTTTTTTTTTCAGCTATCGATGTTCAAACACATTTTAAATATTTTTAGTTTGAATTACTGATTTGATGACTTTTGACTGACTAGAGTATCCAGGGATGCAAACCCCTGGAAAACGGGAAAGTTTCATCATTTTTTCAGGAATTGCCAGAAAGTTTTTTTTTTTGAAAATTGTTTTGATGGTAGTTTTTGTCGAGAACTGTTTTTTTTTCTAGAAAGTGTTGGGCCACTCCAACACTCCACCATTCTCCACAACCATAAAAATTTATTCGAACATGCCTCTGTGAGCAGTTCGAGAGACACTTAAAGTTGAAACAAAAAAAAAAAAAGACATCCAGAAATTTTGTTTTTTTTAAACAATCACTTTTCTAGAACAAGTCATATCGGTTTAAGCTCTGAATAAAAAAAAGCTTTGTAGTCTTTATTTTACTAAAATGGCTCAACCTGAAGTGAAAAAAAACTAATTGTTCAAAAATCAAAATTGTTCAAAAGAAATTGCACACAAGATGATGGTAGTGGTTTTGGCAGCATATATTTTTGATTGTTTTTTTGAGAGGAATTCGTTAAAATTTCAGGCAAAAAAAAAATATTTTTAACTTTAACGTGCTTTAACATGAATAGGGAACATTATTGGAAACATTGATGGTGAAATACGGGGCAAACTGAATGAGGTTTTCATGGTTTCAGAACAAAATATGGTAATTGCTACATTTTTTTTTCGTTACATCGCAAATTGCAAGATCTAAACGTTTTTTTTTCGAATTTTTGTTGCAATAAAACATCGTTCCTGAGACTAGAGCGTTCCCGGGAAACGGGAAATTTCAACAAATTTCCCGAGAAATCCCGGAATTTCTCGGAAAATTTAAAATTTATCGAAAATTGTTCAGATCTTGGTTCTGATTAATATTCTTCAACAAAATTGTTTAAAACAATTTAAAATAAGTGCGAAGATCAAACAATGCTTTAACCGCTTGTAAAAAAAAAAAAAAACAAGAAAATCAAACAAATATTAAAAAAAAACATAATTTATAGACTGTCTTTCAATTCGTACAAAATATCAAAAAATCATCATTCAGCCATTCCACGTCAAACAGGAAGTCTCCAAATCAAAAGTGCTCCGATTTGGCTCAAATTTGGGGTGGGGGTTCTTTGTCCCAAATAATTAGACCCGTATTTTTTGTTTGGCGATTAGGGTGGTCCTATCCCAAATAGGGTAGTCCATGAAATTGCGTTTTTCGTCGATTTTCGCAAAAACCACATTTTTCAAAAAATCATATCTCCGGAATGGCTGAACCAATTTTGGAGCGTCACAATTCAAAAGAAATTTTATTAGTTTGGCTTTTAAGGAAAAATATGTAGAGGTCCTAAAAAACTAGCTGAATATTTGAGAAGGCCCTATGAAAGTTTCATTTGCCGATTTCAAGGTCTCGGGATCAAAGAGCCCATGTCTGAAAATATTTTTCCCTGATTCCTTGTGATATTAAACATAACATATAAAAAATTGCGAATATCCATTAACACGTTCGAAGATATGATTTTTTGACAAAAAAACCGGGTTTGCCGACGCGCTGCGCGCAGAAACGGAAAAATGACTAAAACGGGTAAAAATCTACTTTTTTCACTAAAACTGCGATAACTTGAAAGTTTCAGCGATGACTAGGGTTAGTGAAATTTCACGATTTCGCGGACAGCGTGAAATCCGTGAAATTTGGCTTTTTCCGCGAAATCCTGAGAAATTTATGTTTGTATGAAAATGTTACGATTTTTCTCAATATAATTTATCAAACTCTAATAGGGGTAAAAATAATCATATGAACTACTGTAGAATCAAGCGAGTGAATACCCTGGTTAAATAACTAATATAGGGTAAGTGATTTTTGACGATTTCGTGGACGGCGAAAAGTTCGTGAAATTTATCAGTTTTCTATTTTTTTTAAATAACAATTTAATAAATATATCATCCATAAAGATTATTTAATTTTGTTTATTATTATTCAATTAACATTTGATGTATTAAAAATTTAACTGCATATTTTTTAATGTTTCGAAAGAAATTTAAAGAATCAAGCTTTGTTTTATTCAAAATATAATTTAAAGTAGTTTTTATCTATGGAATCACATTTAAAAAACCTGTATGGTTTTGAAGAAATTTGTTTGTTTGGGTGAATGATTCCCTTGAAGGTTTGTTTTTTTGTTTTCTTTTCTCGTTTATAATAAAAATTTTGATTTGAAATTTACTTTTTTTAAGTGAGCTGAAACTTATTAAAATTATGTTTAATGAGCTAAATGTCGCAGAAAATTCAATTTATTTTACTCATTTTCGCTCATGTGGCTTTGATACGAAATTCAATAAAATGTAAAATGATATTACAGAAGTAAATTAGCGAAAACTGTTTAGCTTTATTAGTCGAATATTAAAAAACAGTTCAGTAAATGAGAATACGCGTGCCCTACATTTTGTTTAAAAATATATATAGAGCCCATCTATAATTCTAGTGGAACCTCTTTTGAAAATTAGAAGATTTATTTGTGTAATGTTCAAATTTATTGAAGTTTTTTTTAGTTTATTGAAGAATAATATATAATGAAGCATAAAAAGTAGTTTCTGTGATTTAAACATAAGATTTTAGGAGTTTTTTTAACCTTTTTCAAGTTCCGCGAAATTTGCGTGAAATTTGGTGTTTTGAAATTGAGGTCCCCGTGACATTTGCAATTTTCGAGCGTGAAAAATCACTAAGCCTAGCGATGACCTTTACATGTTGGGTACAAAAATTTTCGTAATTGAAAGACGCAAAAATAATGCTGTAAAATAAATCTTTTTTCTGAAATTGCCCAAGTAACATTTTTTCCAGGAGTTCTACAAGAGCTCTTCAAGATAGCTACAGCATAGCAGTTTGGACCGCGGTAGGATAAAACTCTCTTCAAGTACTCTTCGAAACTTCTGAAGAAGTTTTGAAGAGAATTTTATCCTACCGCGGTCCAAACTGCTATGCTGTAGATATCTTGAAGAGCTCTTGTAGAACTCCTGGAAAAAATGTTACTTGGGTGGCAAATCCCAAAATGAAAATATGAAAACCCGTCCTCAAGATAAAGGTTTTGAATATTTTTATAGCATTTTTTTATGTAAGGCTGCAAAAAATGTATAAAAAATGAAATTATGGTGCAAAAAGGCTTCTAAAGTCAGAGAAAAGTCAAGGAAAAATAGTTTGAGGACCGAAAAATCTAACCTACCATATTAAAAAGTCGTTTGAAACTTTTATGTATTGTTTTAAGCGTGTCTGACCAATTAGCCTTTGTATGTAAATGTCGTAAAATATGTAAAATATCACAAAATAACAAGCCATGATCTCAACACTTGAGTTTGAAAAGTATTTTAAAATTCATTTTACACTACTTCAGTTGTTTTGCAATGATTATGATTTGCAATTGATTTTCAAAAAATACAATTTTACATGTAAGATTTGACGAAAATAATGTTGCGTTACTGTACTTCAAAAATTTCCGAAAAATCAAAAGTTTGATTGATGGATTAAAATTAAAAAAGATTTGCAAAAACGAAAAAATAAACACAACTGAGAAAATAGAAAAAAATAAAATAAAAATTCCAGAAATAAATAAGCTCTCAAGTTTGAAGGGGACGTGGGTGGTCACGATAGGACCGTAGTAAGCGTAGAAGCGATTATTTCTTGGCTCCAAACTGTAAATACAGAGAGCTCACGTGAAAAGAAACAGAAAAGCCTCGTCCGGGAGGTGATCAAAAGGTACTTATCTTTCGTTTCTCACGCAGTTTTACCAGTTTGTGCCTCTTTTTCTCTTATTTATGGGTTGTTTTCTTTTTGTTTGCGGGAAACGAGGGGATGCTATTTTGAGAAACAGTTTCTACATGTTTCTTTGAAGACTTTTTGGTTCTTTGTTGGTTTTGTTGGGGGGTTCGCGTGTTAGCTGAACAAGTTATTTTTGATTCAAATATTTCTTTGAAAATAATCACAGTTTGACCAAGGCATTTTTAAAGAGTCATAAATCCCACCCTCCAGTAAAATTTAGTCATTTCGTATAAATATTCATGACACCCAAACTAAATCGAACTGAACAACTTTCGCAACATAATGCGTCATCAATTTGGTTTTGATAGTTTATTAATTCAATCTTCTCAGAATTACGCAAGTCCCGTCAGGTCCATCCATGTTTGTGTTTCTGTACGAGTGTTTAAATCCCTCCAGGATAGTCCCCACCACCCCTTTACCAACTTCCTTCAAAAGCACTCGGTAATCTATTTATTCGGAAAATTAGTTTAGAAGTCGAGAATGACGAGCCCGGCCCAGCTCTGTAAACTGAGCGGAAATCTCCAGCTGAGATGCGTCTTGGTTCAGTTCGAGTGCCTCTCCCAGCCAGCCTCTTCATGCAAATGAGTTTTCTTCGAGGCAAGGCACGGTTCAACCTCGAGTGATCATCATCATCATCATCTTCACCTCTTGCTTCTTGTTGGTAAACATTCAGGTCTTTGCCCGGAAAAGCCGTGACTCGGACAGTCGATTTGTTGGCCAGTGGGGTGAGTTTGGAAAAAATAACTGCGTTTAACATTGTACCAAATGTTTCCAAAAAATGTGTGCCATTTTTTGTTTGTACACCCAAAGGAAATATATAGCTCAAAATCTGCAACAGTGGATTTGCTACAGAAAATGTTACATTTTATAACAGATTTTGCAGCTAGCTCATAGCTCATAGTTTCGATGGAGAAAAAGTGGAAAACGTGATCTAAAAATAGCGACGCCATCTTCCTATGCTGGTGCGTCCTCGAGCAACACTCCAGAGAGAACAACAGCGCGGTGGTAGCGTGTTGGATCAACAACCTAGAAGTTGATGGTTCAATCTTCGTTTTGATAAGATTTTTTCTGCAATACAATCAATCAGCCGTCGATAATGTAGGTAATTGTCGGTAACGGACAAAAATGTCATACCCCTATTTTCCATATTTCCAGATTTTTTTTTAAGATTTTTTTTCCCTATTCCATGTCAAACATGGCAGACAGACCGGATTATCTTCCTTCTATTCAAAGGGTAAACAAAATATTTATGACCTACTGCGATCGATTTTCGGCACCACACGGAAGATTTAGCTCTTGGGGTTCGTTCGAAACTCATTGATTACCAATAGTAGGCTACTACGGTCTGTCATGAAGTTTGACATCTTGGCCAATCTCAATCTGGACTCTGGAACATGGGTAACCACATGACCCAATTCAGTGTTGTATCAAAGAAAATCCAATTCTGTCGATATTTAGCCACGCGAGACTCTCACTGAAGCCACCGAAACAATAATTCCGGTGTAAATTCGACCATATCTCGGTTCCCAACTGTCCGTCCTCGGTGTCATTTACATAAGAAAAATCCTGGTTGGAATTGGGAACCTTGGGGCTTAAATTACGTTCAAAATCTGGTCATTAACTATGCCACATCTATTTGAGAATGTTTCTCAATCAATACATCTATGAAAAAATCGTTACTTCTTCATAAAACTCTTGAAAACTAAAGAAGAACGCCCGTTGATCAACGCCTCTGTTGACGTTGACGATTTAAACAACGATGACTCCGTTTACGATTACGATTATATTACCGAGTGACGACAGCGATGACGTTGATTCAACGATTAACAGCATTGGAATCGACCATCTAATTTTGTGCCAAATTGAGTTAAGAACGCAATTTTTATCCTTCACAGATCTCCAAAATTCGATTTCAATCCTGAGAAATCAAAAAAAAAACGGAAAAACTCCGTGCATCGTTGTCACTCTTCATATGGAATAAGTTTCAATGTTGTCGTGCTATCTTGACACACCCTAAAAAATGGCCGTAGGGATTTCAGGTCAGAACGCATTTGACACAAGTAGAAGCCCAACTTTGTCAGCCAAGTTCAATTAAACTTTGGGTCAATGCAAGGAATGGAAATCCAAACAAATCGTGTTTGTTATTGTTTACATTGCACTTGTTTTTGTTTATTCAAGGTCTAACATTATAACTAATTTTGATCGGAAAGCCAAAAGGCGACGTGTGACAAGTTAGCAGGACAGCATCGAAATGTTCAAAAGAAGTACAACTCACCACATTTAACGGTTTTAAATGGTCGTGGACAAGAGGCAGCCGGGGTGCCATCGAGTGAGTGAGATGCGATTTTGATTAGGGGCCGATTTGGATTCCGCACAGAGCTAATCAAATTTCAAACTCAATCCCGATGTATGTTCTTAGGCTCCCCGTCCGCCACAACCCGTTACCCCTTCCTTCGAAAAATAACCTCTCAAGCGCGCGTCGGCGGGGTAGAAGGTGGGAGTTTGTATAAGATATCGGATTTCCCGGAACCCCCAGAATCATGGCACTCAATTCAATTGAATCAATCCGATTGTTGATGGAAGAAATTAATCGCCTCACTCAAATCGGATCACTTCTCTATGATAGGCCTTGTGAGTGATATAGTAGGTGGTGAGAGTTGAAGGAAAGGTGTCACGGGGAAAACTGCGAGAAGGGGAGTGTGGAAAATTGAGCTTGAGACGCACTTTCTTAAACTTTTGTGAACATATGGGTCATTCTCCGCCAACTTACTCAGCAGTTGCCCCGACCTAGAGGGTGACGATTCTCGAGATTTTCAATTCCGCGGGAATTGAGAGTTGAGTTTGGAAATTCCCGGTAGCAATAATTTAAAAAGAAAATTAATAAATTAGTTTTTTTTTTTCAATGTATTTACTTTCAAACAATTCACACTTATTCTTTGAAACGTTATTTTTAGTATCCTTATTATTTAGAGCAGCGTTGGCGTTCTCGCACCCTTGCGAGAAAAATATCATCTCTCTCGAGTTCTCGCCGCGAGTCCCGAGCTGTCGAGAGCAACTCGCCGATTGCCCGTGCTCTCCCCCGTTCGCGAACGGGCTAGCTCGCGAGAAAGAATTGCCCGCTCGCGAGAAGTAAAACGAGTTGACAACGAAGAAAAAACAACACAATTATTTAAGTTACACCTCTTTACCATCGTGTCTTTCGTATCCATAAACCTGATAACCAAATTGCTCTCTTGGCACAAATGGCTAGCACGAGGCGCTCGCGAGCGCTCGCGGCAAGAGCGAAACCACGAGAAAAAAGGCGAGCGCGAGCGAGGAGAGGAAAGGACTACAAGTTTTCTCCCTCACTCGCGAGTGAGAGAAGCTTTCCTTCTTCTCACTCGAATCCCAACACTGAATTTAGAGGAACTATATCTACCTTTTGATTTTATCGGGATTTTTCCAATAGAGCAATTCTCTACGAAATCGGCCTTTTTTCTTCAATTTTAATTTTTGTATTTTTTAATCCGACTGAAACCTTTTTGGTGCCTTCGGTATGCCCAAAGAAGCCATTTTGCATCATTAGTTTGGCCACATAATTTTCCATACAAATTTGGCAGCTGTCTATAGAAAAATGATGTATGAAAATTCAAAAATCTGTATCTTTTGAAGGAATTTTTAGATCGATTTGGTGTCTTTTTGGCCAAACATTCAATATAACGCCCTTTTAAAATGTTAGTCTTGATTTGAAAATTTTGAAAATATTTTTTTTGAAAAACTTCATCATCCCGGTACGAGAATCGAACTCACGAATTTAATTTTTTGGAACTCGTCATTTTATGGGAAAATTGTTGTACTTTTCGAATCTATATTCATCCAGAAGAGTTATTTTTTTCATTTTTAAATTTCGTGTTTTTTTAACTTTGCATGGTCATTTTTTTGGATATTGCTTTTATCCATCAAGAGTAATCGCGATTTTAGGAAAACAAAGTTTTGAAAAAGTTTTTTTGAATCAAAAGTGAATTGTAAAATGTCTACAGTATACATTCAACTTTCTGTTTCATTTTTATTTTTGATGATGCATAATTATGACATACTTATAACCTTAAGAAACCCACGACAGGAAAACTACACAAATCGAAAGGGCAACGAGAACCTTCAGGACTTCGTGTGGGATGTCAACGAATCCGCTCATGGAAGCACTCCTCCGTCAACATCTGTGATATTAGTTTTTAAGCCAAACATAGATCTAGGGTTTTTGCCTTTTTTCTCAAAATTTATTTTCCCTAAAAGAACACCCAGTTAGCAAAATCTAAACGTAGAAATATGTTTCCTCCCTGCAAAGGCTTATGAATTGATCTCAGTTGAAAGGTTCTCCAAATCTCTGAATTGCAAATGTAACATCCTGGAGCAGAACAGTTAAATTCTAATAAAAACGCAATTGAAATTGAAATTGAAAACTACACAAAATTCGTTTTCTTGCGATAATTATTGCTTGAAAATAATCTCCAATAAGCACCCTCTCTTGTGTACGAACTCATCCAAACTTTGTCCTTCCTGGTCAGAAGCTAGCTCCACGAAGAAGCAAATATCGAAATTAACTTGCGCCAGAACGAGAACGCAAATCACAAAGTTTTGCCCCTCTCTGTAATTTCCCATTATTTGCCGTTTTCTTGCTTCGACACTTTGTCAAGTAGAAACCATTGCGCAAAAAAAAAGTCGACGATATCGAAGACGATTAAATAAAGTAACGAAACCCCGGCATCATGAGTAATGGACCGCCCCTCTGCTAAAAGAACTGGAAAAATTCACTTTTTCTTTACAATTTCCCCCAGCAAGAGAAAAGCGGAAGTAGATTTTTTTTCTCTTGTTTTTTAGTTTTTGCTTTCCGTATTATGCACTCATAAACAATCATCTCCAGTTTGCCCAGCAAAGGGCGGATATCAACGGCGACGAAGGAAAACTCGCTTCATGAGGAAGATGTTGACGGAAGCAACTGTATTCGTTATCGCCCTTCTTCATAACTTTACAGTTTATTAAAAAAAAACAAAGAACGAAGTTTTCTTAACTTAAAATATTGACAATTTTTGAAAAAAGATACTTATTCTACAAATATAAAATTAATAAAAATAAGAAAACAAAACAAAAAAATGTGTCACAAAAGCACGTTAGTTACATTTACCCTAACAGAATGGTTTAAGAAACGGGAAGAGATTTGTTTGCGAGAGCTTCACTCTATTCTTTCTCTGCCTTGATACTGTTCTCATTATGAATAATCGTGCCTGATGGCGTTGGAAAAGAGTGAAAGAGTAAGAGAGAGAGAGAGTGAGGCAGATACGACAAAGGGAAGATGAGGAGCAGTTCATTTGTGTCAAATCTTGTTCATTTTATAACGAAAAAAAAAGGAATAATAAACGGTAGAGACGATCAGCATTTCCGTTACAGTGTATTTATTTTTTTACATGAATTAATAAATTCAAACGATTTGCTGTTTTTCTCATTGCTGCCATCATCATTTGTGTCATCACTGTTTGCATGATTTATGGGTTTCGCTTAACCCAGTTGCATTTGCTTTTCATTACCATCAATTGCAATATCCATGAACCCAGAAACTCATTTGTTTATGGATGGATTCACTGTTTTTTTTTTTTAATTTCAATCAATTTCCCATTTTAAAATAGATGTAGCTATATTTTGTCAATGGTAATACTAAATTAAACTTTCTCACTTTTCCAAAATTGCTGAAAATTGCTCTGAAATTCCAATTTTTTTCGAAATAAATATTTTCTATTACAGGGGTGCCCAACTTTTCAGCCCCGCTGACAAGAAATGATTTTTCTTAAGCAATTGCGGCATGAAAATGATGATAAAAGTTGAAAAGAAAAATAAAATCAATGAAGCAGTGTTGCAATTAAGATGCAAACATGTTGATTTGAGAAAAGCAAGAAAAAAAAACTTTTTTTAAATCATTACTTCATCGGTCATATTTTTAAAGTTTAAGTTCCTCATACACAACAATATACAAATTTTAAATTTCATTGAGGCTGATTGCTGTGGTTCTGCAATTAGAAAAATTAGTAAACCATTCATTTAGATTAAAGCAACTCTCTACGAAATCGGCCGATTTCGACCATTTTTAATTTTTGTATTTTTTTTATTTGACTCAAACTTTGTGGGGGCCTTCCCTATGACCAAATAAACTATTTTGCGTCATTGGTTCACCCATACAAGTCTCCATACAATTTTGGCAGCTGTCCATACAAAAATGGTATGTAAATATTCAAACAGCTGTAACTTTTGAGTGAATTTTCTGATCAATTTGGTGTCTTCGGCAAAGTTGTAGGTATTGTTGAGGACTTTTGAGAAAAAATAGGTACACGGGAAAAAAAAAATTGCAGATTTTTTTATCAACATTTTTTTCACTAAAACTCAATTTCCCAAAATGCGTATTTTTTAATTTTCGAGATTTTTTGATATATTTTAGGGGACAAAAATCCGCAACTTTTGAGCCATAGAGAAACATGATCAAAAAATCTGCCGCCGAGTTATGAATTTTTGAAAAAATTGTGGTTTTTGGAAAAAATTGAAGTTTCATGCAAAAACAAGTTTGACATAATTTTTTAATGCAAAATTGAATTTGCAATCGAAAAGTACTTTACAGATTTTTTGATAAAGGGCCCCGTTTTCAAGATATAGCCACCGAAAGTTTGATTTCAGCGAAATATTTGAAGTTTTTCGATTTTTAAAAATAGTGACCATGAGTAACCACCTCTAAAAATATTTTTTTTTGAAAAGTTCAGAAAATTTGCTATAAAATTGTCTAAGAGACATTGAAGATTGGACCTCGGGTTGCTGAGATAGAGCCGCTTTAAGAAAAAGAAACACGAAAATTGAAGTTTTCTTAATCTCTCCAAAACAACCCACCTTTTTCTAATGACGATATCTCAGCAATTAATGGTCCGATTTTCAATGTTAATATATGAAACATTCGTGAATTTTTCCGATCTTTTCGAAAAAAATATTTTGAAAATTTTTAAATCAAGACTAACATTTTAAAAGGGCCAAATATTGAATATTACGCTCATTTTTGATGCTAGCAAGATAAGTTCAAAGAAAGCCAAAATCATCTGCAAATGGATGAGAAATAGTTTTAATTACTGTAATTCTAACTTTATTTGAATTTATTTCATGAAACTTTTCATTTCAAATTACGACACTTTATTATCAGCCCACATTCATTACAAGTCTCAAAAGTCCATCTAAAACCGATTTAATATTTACGATTACATCGTCGTCAAACGGAGAGTCACTCCAGAGGATGGTAAACATGTTTTTTTGGTCATTCGCATCTGAAAAACCTGATGAATACCTAGCAGAGTGGAGTCGCTTTTTTGTCACATGTGCTCTGCTGAATGGACACATTTCGAGGCGACTATCAGGTTTGCGACCACCATTGTGTGTTGGCCAATAAAAGTTAACTGAAGCAAAACGGTGCCTTGGCGCCACTCATGCAAACTAATGTCCATAAACGGGGTTTTTTATGACTAATAACGTGCGGGCTCGACCAGGTTTTTGCCATATCGAGACAAATGGTTCGATAAACTGTAACTGCACCAGCTAGATAATTTTGTTTACAAAAGCACGATTCCCTTTGAAATGTTTAAAATTGAATTGCATAGTCATAACAAGAAACGGAAAACTCACCCTGCAAAAACATTCTTCAGAAGCTTCAAATTGGAAACTGGCAACTGTTTTGCATTTAAATGATTCATCACTTGGCCAGGATCGAGTCCACTTTGATGTAAGTGTATGAGCATCAGTAGCCCTCAATAGGATTGAGAGGGCACTCGAAGAAAGTCCGGAAGGGTAGAACTTAAAAAAAAAAAAACACTTCATCACTTTCCGGACTCTTCGAAAGTATCGTCCAAGGAGCATAACTAAAAAACGCCATTAAGAAGTTTGATTGAGTTGGGATACTCGACCAGGACTCGAGAAATGCATCGTCACCATCATCAAACCGGTTGTGGGAATAGGCACACTAGCCTCACACGCACACACAAATTGAAGATGTAAAAATGGGAGCGTTTTTTTTTGGTGTAGCTTGAAATATTTTTTTCAGTGTTCTATGTAATTTTTTTAAACTCTTACTCATAATAAAATTAAAAAAAAAAACTCGAATTTGTTAACAAAATAATGTGAGCACTGAAAAGCACTATTTTATTTAATTTAGGAAAAAAAGAGTAAATTCCCAACCAATCTTATGTGAGTTTTAATCACTTTTGATTTGGATCTTACTAGTTCAGAGTAGATAGCCGTTTTACATCATTGGCTGTCCAATGAAAAGTGCTAGGAAAACTTTAAAAACCCCTTAAATGGGGAAGAGATCGATATGGTATCTTTGGCAAAAATGTTTGTTATGATTCGGACTTTTCAGCACGGAAAATATCTTACAAATTTTTAAATCACTTTTTTATTATCTCGATTATCTCGACATAGCCAACATTTCGATTTAGACAAAACATATTTTTTTTATTTTTCATTTTAAAAAAGCATGACGGACGTTATAATGTTATTATGTTGATTATCATTATTTTTTTAAACGTAATTTTGGCAAACCTTCGAACAAAAACTGTTATAAATTATCACGAAATCGAAAATATCATAAAAAATAGAAAAACTTTTTTTTCTAATTTTCGACAAAAAAAACATATTTAATCCACATAGGTATGTGGTTGCTGCCATCCTCACCACTTACCAAATATAGTTTACATGAACAAGTGAATGAGCTCCGGCTTAGAAAACGTACAAAAATATCACTTAAGTGGTCATAACTTAAACCCTGCCTTAAGTTTATAAAATTTTCAGACTCATTTGGAAGGTCTTTGATTACCTTTGCTTATCTTTGCAATTTTTGATACCTAAAAAACATTGAAATCAGGCTGTACAATATTTTTTTGTAAGAAGTTTATATACCACAGTCTGGTTATGGTCGAGGGGTGGTTGAACATTCACAAATATTATGAAAATGTAAAATGTTTGTTAATTGAAATTATTTCAGATTCATTTTCATTGTTTTATGTTTAAAAAAAATATGTTGTTTTAGTTTGAATGTTGAAAACCACGTATTTAAAAAAATGCAACTTTAATGATAATTTTTTACTAAAGGATTTTCATCAATTATATCACCAATTTCAATAAAGTTTCACATCGACGAAAATTACAACTTTGTGGAGCACCCTAACACACCCTAATGGCCAAAAACTATGGCTCTAATTATTTCAAACAAGGAACCCTACTCCTGATCGCACACCTTTTTTTCAAATTGTGCTTGTTCCGTGGGGAATTGCTGTTAAATCTAATTTTTTAACTCATAAAGGTGGCATCTTGATCGCCTCAACATGTTAAACATCACCATCAGAAAAAAAAACTTGTGATGGAATGCGAATCAACATATCTCTGGAACGTTCGCTCAAACTATGCAAACTCGTAACAATTTCCTACCAGTTTATTAAAAACTTTTACCACTTTAGCCTTATTCTCCCACCGTTGGTCAGTACCTGCCATCGAGAAGTAATAATGCTGAAAGTAACATCCTCCGGGCTATTAAAAGTGCCTTTTCCCATCGATACACACAGAGTCAATTTGTTCCGGCAAACCATACACCTTTGTGCCTTCCAGGGTGGAAAATATTACAATGAAACAAAGACAAACGAGAGGAGCCCAGAAAAAAATATGATGCCATGGAAAAACAAGCAGAGTAAGTTTTTTTGTTGCTCTCCCCCTTTTCCTCGTTAAGGCCAAAGCTCAAAGCGCAAATGAAAGCTCGATTTCCTGCTCAGTCTGCTGGCTTCCGGCAAATGTTTGCGTCTATGTGTGTGTTCGGTGATGGAATGAAGCTTAGTGTCGATTTTTGCTCGTTCCATCTTTTCTCATCGACCATTCACTAGCATAGCCAGTGCCGTGGTCAAGCCGTCCATACCACACCACACCATCCCATTCATTTACATCCGTTTCACCCACTGGACGGCAGCTCAACTACACGCACACACCCAGCATTTGTGCAGTAAAAGTGAAAGCCAACACAGATGGTTCATGAACAACAACAAAAAAGAGAAAGAGCAAACAATAGAGGTGGAAAAGGGTTCTGTTGGGCCTTTATTTTTGGAAAAGCTCTCACATGGAAAAACAAGTGAGAGCAGGAAAGAACCATCAACCAGGTTTGGTTTTGGTAAGCAAACAGTTTGGGGTTTTTTGAGGCATTTTTTTTTAAACTCCATGCAAGCTATTTCCAACGGAAAGAAAATAAAGGATGTTGGATATTGCCCTTAACAAACAAGAAAACGAGCTATTAAACAGTAAAATTAATCATTTCTATAGACTTTAAATTTTATTAGGTCCTATAAAGAACTGTAAACAATGTGTGTATCCCGCGTGTGTAAGGTGAGATTTTAGGTTATGATTAGGCTTCGTGATTTTTCACTCTCGAAAATTGCAAATTTCACGGGTATCTCAATTTCAAAACACCAAATTTCACGCAAATTTCGCGGAACTTGAAAAAGGTTAAAATAACTCCTAAAATCTTATGTTTAAATCACAGAAACTACTTTTTATGCTTCATTATATATTATTCTGCAATAAACAAAAAAAAACTTCAATAAATTTGAAAATTACACAAATAAAATCTTCTAATATTCAAAAAAGGTTCCACTAGAATTAAAGATGGGCTCTATACAGTATGTAAAAAAAGTATTTACACCCCTTGGACACTATGCACATTTTGTGATGAAACATGTAATAATTTAAAGTTTGACAGAAACCTAGTACTACGTTTTGTTCAGAAACTCATGCAAAATATTATGCTACAAAATGTTCATGAAAAGATGAATTCTATAAAAAGTTATATAACAAATACTATTACAAAAATAAAAAAGGTGCAAAAAAAAGTTTGTACACCTTTCGAAAAATTATCATGAATAAAGTTATTTGTTGACTAATCACCATAAATCCAGTCCCCCAACTCCAAATAGGCATCTTTGACAGATTAAAAAAATAATTTGAATTGAATATAAAGTTTACTAACTAGTGCCCAAGGGGTGTAAATACTTTTTTTACATACTGTATATATTTTGAAACAAAATGTAGGGCACGCGTATTCTCATTTACTTAACTGCTTTTTTGATATTCGACTAATAAAGCTAAACAGTTTTCGCTAATTTACTTCTGTTATATCATTTTACATTTTATTGAATTTCGTATCAAAGCCAGATGAGCGAAAATGAGTAAAATAAATTGAATTTTCTGCGATATTTAGCTCATTAAACATAAATACCGGCTCCGTGGCTTAATGGTTACGGCTTCTGCCTCACAAAAAGAAGGTTCAGGGATCAAATCCCGGCCGGTACCTCTGAAATTTGGAATCAGAAATTTGAACTTTGAATATGAATAAAAACGAAAATGAATCAGGTGGGATTCGAACTCACACCTCCGGATTGGTGGTCTGGGACGCTAAGCAGTCGGCCATCAGAAGGTTTACACAATAGAATTGAATTGATCCGTAGTGTTGAAACATGTTATCTCTTTCTCATTTTAAATACGCGCTGATCCCTGATTTGCCTGAGGGGATTGGAAGTCTGAATATAGATCGAGTTTCCTTCAGATGCTTGCTTCTATGTTTAGGCGGGGCCGAACAATGCCCAGCGACCTCGGAATTGGACCGCAAGGAGCTCTGTCATTCTGAAACGGGTCGTTGGAAGCAGCGCGAGGGCTATCACCATCTAATACCCGGGACTGAGATAAGTTGTATCAGCATTCGGCATATACAAAGTCTGATACAAATTATACTTTCCCATAATATCGCTACCGGTTAGCGGGTATTGGATTGGACCACACACACACACACACACACACACACACACACACACACACACACACACACACACACACACACACACACACACACACACACACACACACACACACACACACACACACACACACACACACACACACACACACACACACACACACACCCGTGAACCGTGGGGACAGGTGAGGGTCCCTGCGGAGCTTAGCTGCCAGCTACCGGGCGGGTTGCAGTAGGCGGATAGCTGTCGGCGATTGCATACATTCATTGCATCGCCCCCGGACCAGCAGCGGGAGGATGTCTAGGACGTGGCGGAATTGAACAAGGGCACTGTTTAATTTCTTCGAAAAAACCACATGGGTCCGTAAACACCTCTGTCAAGCGATCGAACGCCGCTATAAGTGTTTTAGCCCAAAACCTCACCAAACCCCGAATCCAAGATGTGATGCGACCCGTGTCGAGGGATGCATGGCTGGGGGGGTTCAACAAATTCCCAGTCGATAACGGAGCCTGTGGGGCACAGGGGCGAACCCCACACGTAATTTGCCCTTACTGCGTCACGGCAGGGCACTGGCGCAGCGGACCGTATTTCCCTAGCGACTCGTGGGATTCAAAATGAAGACAAGTGAAACAAACCAACAAAAGGGTCCCGATGCGCCCCAAGCATCGGAAAACACGGAGGTAGAAGAGGACGCAAACGTCGAAATGGCAGGAGGCGAGTCAAACGGCGGCGACACAGCAGGCGGAGTGGCGAGCGCGTTCCGTGGAAGCGGGAAGGTGTTGAGATCCCCAGTGTTGAACCAGGCGGCTGCTTCGAGTCAGCAGATAGGAGTAATTGGAGAGGAGACTCCCAAGTCATCCTTGTTGAACTTCGCCGGCAGTACCCCTCAGGACGGAGTCCTGCTTGGAAGGACCGCGTTACAGGAGGTCAGGAGGAGGGTCAACGAACTCTTTGATTTCATCAAGGACAAAAACAACGTCCACACTAGAATCAAGCAGATGGTGAATGGAGTCAAGGCAGCCATGAATGCCGCAGAGCGCGAAAACAACTCGCTGGTGGTGACGCGGAATTCACTGAAGCTCAGAGCTGAAAGAGCCGAAGAAACGCTGAATGCAAAACTGGAGGAGGAAGCGCTACGGGAGAAAGAACCGAAAACGCCGCCCGGCCCAAGCTCTAAAAGGGACAGGGAAACGCCTGGAGAGGAGGAGGACGCAAAGAAGCAGAAGCAGGGGAATGGAGACAGTCCGGACCCGGCGAAGGAACCAGAACCAACCCCAGGGAAGGAGAAGGAATGGGAGAAGGTCAAGAAGAAGAAGCGGAAGAAAAAAGGGAAGCAGAACGAGGACACCCAAAAACCCAAGTTTCGCAGGGAGCGTAACAAAGGCGAGGCTTTGGTGGTCGAGGTGAAGGAAGGTGTTTCGTACGCAGACCTCCTCCGGAAAGTACGAACCGATCCGGAACTCAAGGAGCTTGGCGAGAACGTGGTTAAAACCAGGCGCACCCAAACCGGAGCGATGCTTTTTGAGCTGAAGAAGGATCCCGCGGTCAAGAGCTCAGCTTTTAAGTCCCTCGTCGAGAAAGCCGTAGGCTACGAGTCGAAGGTAAGAGCGCTATCACCGGAGACAACGATCGAGTGCAGGAACCTGGACGAGATCACGACGGAGGAAGAGCTAGAAGATGCGCTGATCGTTCTTCTGGATGACCGTACGACACCGATGGCAATCCGGTTGAGGAAAGCCTACGGCGGCACGCAAATTGCGTCGATCCGACTATCGACGCCTTCGGCGTCTAAGCTGCTGGAAACCGGCAAGGTCAAAGTAGGGTGGTCGGTGTGCCCACTGAGGCCTGTTCCTCGAGTGACCCAGCAGATGACGAGGTGTTTCCGCTGTATGGGCTTCGGCCACCAGGCGAGAAATTGCGACGGTCCCGATCGAACCAACAGTTGCAGAAGGTGTGGTAGAGAAGGCCACATGGCAAGAGACTGCAAAAATCAGCCGAAGTGCGTGCTCTGTAAAGAAGGCGACGGCAATAGCCATGCGACGGGTGGCTTTAATTGCCCGGTGTACAAGAAGCTGGCCTCGGGCAAAAAGTAATGGAGGTGTCCCAGGTGAACCTCAATCACTGCGACACTGCACAGCAACTGCTGTGGCAGTCGACCGCGGAGACGGGGTGTGACGTGGCAATTATTGCAGAACCGTACCGAGTTCCACACGACAACGGAAACTGGGCCGCGGATACAGCAAGAATGGCGGCGATACACGTGATGGGGCGGTACCCCATACAGGAAGTGGTCTCGAGGGCGTTTGAAGGATTCGTGATCGCCAAAGTAAACGGAACCTTCTTCTGTAGCTGCTATGCTCCCCCAAGATGGACCTTGGAGCAGTTTCAGCAGATGCTGGATAGTCTGACCGATGAACTGATCGGACGAAGCCCGATCGTTATCGGAGGTGACTTCAACGCGTGGGCGGTCGAGTGGGGTAGCAGATGCACCAATGCTAGGGGGCATAGCCTAATGGAAGCTCTGGCAAAGCTAGACGTTAGGCTGGCGAATCGCGGAACCAGCAGTACCTTCCGCAAAGACGGTCGTGAGTCCATTATCGACGTTACGTTCTGTAGCCCGCGACTGGCGGCCGACATGAACTGGAGGGTGAGTGAGGACTATACCCATAGCGATCACCAAGCGATCCGGTACAGCATCGGGAGACGAGCCCCTGTACCAGATAGGAGCAGCCGGTCCTACGGAAGGAAATGGAAGCTGCAGTACTTCGACGAGGGTCTCTTCGTGGAAGCGCTCCATTGGTGTGATGGTCCCCAAGACTTGAGTGCCGACGTGCTAACAGCACAACTGGTGACAGCATGCGACACAACCATGCCGCGGAGACTGGAGCCAAGGAACTGTCGTCGTCCAGCCTACTGGTGGAATGAAGAACTCGGTACCCTTCGGGCAAGTTGCCTCAGCGCCAGAAGACGAGTCCAGAGAGCAAGATCCGAAGCAACTAGAGAGGAGTGCAGAGAGGAGTACCGGTCTGCAAAGGCCGCGCTCAAGAAAGCGATCAAATGCAGCAAGACAAACTGCTTCAAGGAGTTATGCCAAGACGCTGATGCAAACCCTTGGGGGAGCGCATATCGTGTCGCGATGGCGAAGATCAGAGGCCCATCGATGGTGGCTGAAACGTGTCCCGACAAGCTGAAGGTCATTGTGGAAGGGCTCTTCCCAAGACATGACCCAACGACATGGCCTCCTACACCGTACAACGACGAAGGGGGTAGCAACGCCGAAGGTCATCTGATCACCAACGAGGAACTTGTGGCAGTAGCGAAGAGATTGAAGGTGAAGAAAGCTCCCGGCCCGGATGGAATCCCGAATTTCGCCCTGAAATCGGCGGTTCTAGCATTCCCGGACAGGTTTCGAACAGTCCTGCAGAAATGCCTGGACGAAGGACACTTCCCCGACCCGTGGAAGGTTCAAAAGCTCGTGTTGCTGCCGAAGCCAGGCAAACCACCGGGGGACCCATCATCGTATAGGCCTATATGTTTGCTGGACACCCTCGGAAAGCTTCTGGAACGGATCATCCTTAACCGGCTGACCAAGTACACGGAGAGCGAGCATGGCTTAGCAGCGAGGCAGTTCGGCTTCCGTAAAGGGAGATCCACGGTGGACGCCATCCGGAAAGTGGTCGAGAAAGCCGACGAAGCGCGGAGGAAAAAACGCAGGGGGAACCGTTGCTGCGCAATAGTCACGATTGACGTCAAGAACGCGTTCAACAGTGCGAGCTGGGCGGCCATAGCAGCAGCGCTGCACAAAATGAAGGTGCCTGACTATTTGTGCAGGATCTTGAAGAGCTACTTCGAGAACCGCGTGCTGGTCTACGACACTGCCGATGGACAAAAAACCGTTGTTGTTACCGCGGGAGTTCCGCAGGGATCCATTCTGGGTTCAGCACTGTGGAATGGAATGTATGACGGAGTGTTGACACTGGGACTACCCAACGGCGTAGAGATTGTTGGCTTTGCAGACGACATAGTGCTGACGGTAACCGGCGAAAATGTCGAGGAGGTCGAAGTGCTGGCTATGGAGGCAATCGCAATGATCGAGAACTGGATGCTCGAGGTGAAGCTGCGGATCGCTCACCACAAGACGGAGATGGTGCTGGTTAGTAACCACAAGAAGGTGCAGCAGGCCCAGATACACGTTGGAGAACACGTCGTGCACTCGAAGAGAGCGCTCAAGTACCTCGGGGTGATGGTGGATGACCGGCTGAACTTCAACAGCCACGTCGATTACGCCTGCGAGAAGGCGGCTAAGGCGATCATGGCACTGTCGAGGATGATGCCGAACAACGCTGGACCCAGGAGCAGTAGGCGCCGCCTCTTGGCAAGTGTCGCGACGTCCATACTTAGGTACGGCGGACCGGTATGGTGGACGGCGCTGGGGACGAAGCGAAATCGAGCGCTGCTCGACAGAACGCAGAGACTGATGGCCATGCGGGTTGCAAGCGCGTACAGGACCATTTCGTCGGAAGCAGTTGGCGTCATAGCCGGAATGATCCCCATCGGCATCACACTGGAGGAGGACACCGTGCGCTACACCCGGAGAGGCACGAGAGGTATCCGGGAAGCTGCGAGAGCCGAATCGCTGGCAAGGTGGCAACGTGAGTGGGACACCACGGAGAAAGGCAGATGGACGCATCGGCTTATCCCGTCCGTATCCACGTGGGTGAGCAGAAGGCATGGAGAGGTCACCTTCCACCTCACACAGTTCCTGTCGGGCCATGGCTGCTTCAGGAAGTACCTGCACAGGTTTGGACATGCAGAGTCTCCTCTCTGTCCGGACTGCGTCGATTGCGAGGAAACACCGGAGCACGTGGTGTTCGCCTGCCCTCGCTTCGAGGCAGCGCGAAGCGAAATGCTGGCCATTATCGGAGCGGACACCAGCCCGGATAATGTGGTGCGAAGAATGTGCAGCGACATCGCCAAGTGGAATGCGGTCGTCGGAGCGGTGACGCAGATCACTTCGGCTCTCCAGCGGAAATGGAGAGACGATCAGAGGAGGAACGACTAGGAGCCTAGTCGAAAACCCACGAGTGTGGCTGTGAAGGAGAGCACGTTATGATGGTCGGCTCTACGAAATCGGTACACGTCTCGATGGTCACAGGAGTCGAGAACCCACGAGTGTGGCTGTGAAGGAGAGCACGTTATGACGGTTGGCTCTACCAAATCGGTACACGTCTCGATGGTCCAAGGAGAGGGCTGCATATGACTAGCCGATCAAAAGCAACGCGATTCTTGGGCGCGGTTAAACCCTCGCATGGACTCATATGTATGTAGGACAGGAAATGGTTCTAGCACCCGGCATGGATCCTGTAAGTAGACTAGTGCAGAAAATGCAACGCCTCCCCCCGAAGTTATACCGAAAGGTGGTCCCGGGGGGACAAGGGCACGGCGTTCAAGGACTGGTTTAGTGGGTCGGGAAAACTCTTTTTTTGTTTTCCCAACCCCACACTACCTGAGGAATGAATTCTCAGGTGTCTGGTAGCAGATTCCGACCTTGTAAAAAAAAAAAAAAAAAAAAAAAAAAAAAAAAAAAAAAAAAAAAAAAAAAAAAAAAAAAAAAAAAAAAAACACACACACACACACACACACACACACACACACACACACACACACACACACACACACACACACACACACACACACATATATATATATTTAGTTCATTATACATAATTTTAATAAGTTTCAGCTCACTTTTAAAAAGTAAATTTAAAATCAAAATTTTTATTATAAACGAGAAAAGAAAACAAAAAAGTAGTATTTTTAAACTTTCAAGGGAATCATTCACCCAAATAAACAAATTTCGACAAAACCCATGTTAAATGTGATTGCATAGATAAAAACGACTTTGAATTATATTTTGAATAAAACAAAGCTTGATTCTTTAAATTTCTTTTGAAACTATGCCATTAAAAATATGCAGTTAAATATTTAATACATCAAATGATAATTTAATATTTGTTTATACAAAATTAAATAATCTTTATGGATGATATATTTATTAAATTGTTATTTAAAAAAAAATATACAAAACTGATAAATTTCACGAACTTTTCGCCGTCCACGAAATCGTAAAAAATCACTTACCCTATATTAGTTATTAAACCAGGGTATTCACTCGCTTAATTCTACAGTAGTTCATATGATTATTTTTACTCCTATTAAAGTTTGATAAATTATATTGAGAAAAATCGTAACATTTTCATACAAACATAAAATTTCACGGGATTTCGCGGAAAAAGTCAAATTTCGCGGATTTCACGCTGTCCGCGAAATCGTGAAATTTCACTAACCCTAGTTATGATCTAAAATGAGGGAACACAACAGCATACTCATATTTTGCTACGTTGCTTCAGACTTACAACGAGATTTTTTATATTTTATAATATTTCCATAGGGATGAAGCTTTGTCCATGAAAAATGTCAAATGTTAAAAAGCCATTTTAAATTTTCTGTTTTTCCATAGAAGTAGTCATTCACACACTTTTGCAGACTGGTTATTTGAAATGGGCATACAAATATTTAAAAATCTGTTTCTTGTGATGAGATTTTGTGATCGATTGTTTCTTGGCGAAATTTTAGATTTTGATTAGTGATTTTATCAAGAAACTTACAAAATATTAATGTTTAGGAATTTTTTAATTTACATGGGTAATTCTCCATTAACTCACACGAAATCGGAAAAAGTTGCCCCGACCCCTCTTCGATTTTCGTGACACTTTGCTCTAAGGGGTAATTTTGGTCCTTGATTACGAATCCGAGGTCCATTTTTCGATATTTCGAGATGGTGGGGAGGTACGACCTTTTTTATTTTTCTGTTTTTTTACCAAGACACGTTTTTCAGTGATTTGTAGCTCGCAACCGTGAGCTTTTTGGTGTCAAAGGGACTTTTGTGTAAAATTAGACGCCCGATTCGATGGCGTATTCAAAATTCCAAAAAACGTATTTTTCATCAAAAAAGTTAAAAAATAGTTTTAAGATCGCTACCATTTCCCGTTGTCAAAAATCGTGAGACATGTCATGTTATGGGAAATTTAATGTTCTTTTTGAATCTGAAATAACCCAGAAGGGTCATTTTTTCATTTAGAACAAATTTTTTCATTTTTTAATTATGTATTTTTTCTTACTGTGCAGGGTTACATTTTAGAGTGTAACAATGTTCTACAAAGTTGTAGAACAGACAAAATCAAAAATTTTGATATATAGACATAAGGGGTTTGCATATATTCTTCACGAGTTATCAGAATTTTACTAAAAAGTTTTTCGAAAAAGTTATGATTTTGACCATTTTTGACCAGTTATTCGAATTTTTAACCCCTAAAACTCAATCGTGTGCTTTTGAAAGTATTTTTTTGGAATGTTCAGCTAATTTTGCATAAGAATGACCCCTTGGAGGATTGTTGTGGTTTGTTCTACAATTTGCGGGGTCCGGCGAAATATTTCGTCGGGGGTCAAGAGCAACTTTTTGTTTAAAGATTTTTTTTTCCGTTTTATGAGTTTACAACCCAAATTTACCAGATTTCCAGCTTTCTTTCCTTTTCTTTGTACAGTTGGTCATAAAAATACAGCAACACATTGTCCGGATACAAATTCGACCTTAAACCATTGCTAAACTTAGAGGTTCTCAACATTATTTTTTCAATCCTCTGTACGGCTACAATATTACAATTACAATACTACAATATTTAAAAAATAATCGAATCAATCATATTGTAGAGAACACTTTTCTGAACAATTTCCATAAAAAAGTTTTAATTTGGGTTTATATTGCAGCAGATTTACACAATTTCGTAATATAAAAAGTAACTTTCTTCAAAATTTGTGGATTAAATTCCCATTCAAACGATGAACACCGCCTACTGCGTTTTTTTATGGTTCTAATAACATTATTTCCATAAATTTTATCAAAATTGCATATAAGTTTTATGTTTCGGCAAAATGTTTTTATTCTTAAAAATATCATAATAGGCAGTATTCATCGTTTGAATGGGAATTAAATCCACAAATTTTGAAGAAAGTTACTTTTTATTTTACGAAATTGTGTAAATCTCTGCTTATATTGAACCAAAATTGATACTTTTTTTATGGAAATTGTCCAGAAAACTGTTCTCTACAATATGATTGATTCGTAAAAGTTTTAGAGGATTGAAAAAATAATGTTGGGAATCTTTTGGGTAGTATAAAGCTTTTAATTGAAATACTCTAAGTTTACAAAATTTTTTATGCTCGAATTTGTAACCGGGCAATCTGTTGCTCTTTTTTCATGACAAATTTTACAAAGAAAACATTTTTATTTAGACAGCTGGAAATCTGGTAAATTTGGGATATAAACTTTTTATTTGAGGTCTAATATGTAGTTTAGAGTCTCTTGAGATACTTTCATAAGAAATTTGATGGATATGAACATGAACCCATCGGTTTCCATCGACTTTTGTGAAGAAGAATCTTATAAAAAAAATCTTCAAAAAAAAGTTGCTGTTAACCCCCCGACGAAATATTTCGCCGGACCCCGCAAAATGTCGGGAAAGAGCCCTTCTTTCATGGTGCCAAATATCAGACTTGCTGAATTTTTTATCTTAATCTTCTCGGAAAAATAACCGTGTTGCGACTTGTCAAACTGGCGAGAAAAAATTAAAACTTCTGAAAATTTGATCAAAGCCTGCCGAGTCTGCTCGCTCGTATTCTCGCTGTCAATCGCAATTTTCAAGTGCAAAGGTGAGGTTGATTCAGAAAATGTTTATAAATACCAACTGGTTGCCTAGTTATTCGAATTGTTCAAATAAATATTTCAGAGCAAGGATGCATAAGATATAAAAATTTAATAATAATTGTCCAAACTTCATAGAGCAGTTCTCTCAGATTTCGGTCATTAGATTTTTTTTTGTATTTTTTAATCCGGCTGAAACTTTTTTGGTGCCTTCGGTATGCCCAAAGAAGCCATTTTGCATCATTAGTTTGTCCATATAATTTTCCATACAAATTTGGCAGCTGGCCATACAAAAATGATGCATGAAAATTCAAAAATCTGTATCTTTTGAAGGAATTTTTTGATCGATTTGGTGTCTTCGGCAAAGTTGTAGATATGGATATGGACTACACTGAAAAAAATGATACACGGTTAAAAAAATTTTTGGTGATTTTTTATTTAACTTTTTGTCACTAAAACTTGATTTGCAAAAAACACTATTTTTAATCTTTTTCATTATTTGATATGTTTTGGAGGACATCAAATGCCAACTTTTCAGAAATTTCCAGGTTGTGCAAAAAGTCTTTGAGCGAGTTATGAATTTTTGAATCAATACTGATTTTTTCAAAAAATCGAAAAATTGGTCGCAAAAATTTTTCAACTTCATTTTTCGATGTAAAATCACATTTTCAATCAAAAAGTACTCTATTGAAATTTTGATAAAGTGCATCGTTTTCAAGTTAAATCAATTTTTATATGACTTTTTTAAAAATAGTCGAAGTTTTTCATTTTTTAAAATTAGTGCACATGTTTGCCCACCTTTGAAAAAAATATTTTTGAAAAGCTGACAAAATTCTCTATATTTTGCTTTTTTGAACTTTGTTGATACTACCCTTAGTTGCTGAGATATTGCCATGCAAAGGTTTAAAAACAGGAAAATTGATTTTTTCTAAGTCCCACCCAAACAACTCACCATTTTCTAATGTCGATATCTCAGCAACTATAGGTTCGATTTTCAATGTTAAAATATGAAATATTCGTGAAATTTTCCGAACTTTTCGAAAAAAATATTTTCAAATTTTTTAAACCAAGACTAACATTTTTAAAGGGCGTAATACAAAAAAAGGGCGCTCCATACAAAAAATAACTCTATTTTTGATGAAAACTCGTTGAACCAGCTTCTTGTGCATAATGGAGGCCAATTTTCAAAAACTTTATTTTAATATACTTGAAATATCTTTATAAAAATTGTGTGATTGAGTGATTGAAAATCATCTTTTGAGCGAACATTTTTTCATATACACATACAAGCACACACACACATAATTGTTTAGTTTGCAATTATGTACCGATAGGTATACATAAAGGTGTGTGTAAACGCTTTCTATAGAATACCTTTTGCCCCCAAAATTCCAAATCATTACCATTTTAAGATGTGAAATTAGCTTTTCTCAAAGTCACAAGAAATCTAAAAAAAAAATTCGGATCTGGAACCAAAATTAACCCGGCTTGGGCCTGTGTCGAGCTGGGTGAGTTGTTATTGAATGAGCCTTTTTAATTTTCCATATAAAAATCATCTTAAAAAAACTCAACTCAAAGCTGGTCATCAGAAGAAAAATCAAAGAAAAGCTCAGTCAAGATAAGTGTCACATTGCCAACACTCTTGTTATAAGTCTTTCAAGAAGTGGAAAAAAGCAAACGCAAAGAGACAGAGAGAAACCTTGAAAAAAACACCCTTAGTTTGTGATGTGCTGTGTGTAATTGATAAGTAGTTTCAATTTTCTTCCCATTTTGACCGCATCGTCACCAAGAAGGCACCGGTTTGGAGTAGTTTACACACCGAGAAAAAAAAAGAGAAGACGCCACCTTCTTTTCACTTCGTTTACGTTTCATCCCCACCCCAGTCGGTGTTGTTGGTGGTGTCTTGAGATTATTTTTTTTTTGCTTTTCTGGAGCTCTCTTCAGAAATTTGCTATCGCCTTGGTGGTTTGTCGACAAGTTCAAATTGAATAACATGAAACACACCAGCAGCTCGGTTACCGCAACCCAGAAATGAGGTTTTCCTCCTTGCTGGACAAACTCTCCACGTCCAAACTTGTCGGCGGGGCAAGTCGGGAAAACTAAATTTCCTCACGTCTTTTCATCTTGGCACTTCGTGCTTTTTTTTTTCAACTTTTCTTTTTTGTCTTCTTTTGGTTCGCCAATATATTCGTGCTGCGTTGACAAGTTTTTCCAGAACTTTTCTTTTTTGTTAGGTTCTCTGCTTTATTTTCATTTCAGAACGGCACCGTCATCCAATAGCTTATTTAGTGAAATGCAAAATTGTTATCTTTTCACACCAGCAGCATCCACTTCATGGTAGGTTGGTATTCCCAATGCAGGAAGAAAGTTGTGCTTGGAATTAAAAATAAGATTTTTTTTTTAAACGGGATAAAAAATCATGTTTTGCTTAAAATTTTAAATAATAGTTATTGTTAATGTTTTTGTTAATGGTTTATTTATTTATTTTTTCAAATTTTAATTCACATTTAAATTCTTTTGCGAAAGATCTAAAATCCTGCCCTGGCGGAGACACTTTTCCGCAGCTAAAGCCGGAAGATAAGATTTGCGTGCGCGTTTTTCTTTTCCCCCTTAAACTCTGGATGCTTTTTCATCCCGACCAACAAAAAAAGTGGACATTTTCCAACCAATTTGAACTAACGAACGGAGAAAATCTCCCAGGGACTGTGGCTTTCATTAGTGAGTGCCACGATACAGCTGGGGACCCGGCAAAGTCTTCGAGTCGAATGAAATTTTCCCCTAAAGAAAATAAAAAGCAAGCAGAAAAAAACAAACACCAAAATAGGAAGAACATTTTCCTTACTTTCTCGTCTTGGCTTAATGCGATTAACTCTAGCCACTTCAAACGGTGACAGGACACGGGAAAAGAACAGAAAGCTCCGAGATCTGCCAGAGGCCAGCACCGGAAAGGGAAAAGAGAAAGGATGGAGAGCTTATTCAAGCTTTTAATTTGGCTAAATGAGCTTGACAAGTTTGCAATCGTAGTTTGTTGTTTTGTAAGTTTTTGGCCGGAAGTGAAATGTTGATGGTTTCATGAAAGATTCTAACTCGCTTTAAAAAGAATCATCATCAAATGTTGTTTTACAAGAAAATATAATTTTTTGGTGAATGTACTGGACAACAAATGTAAAAAAAAACAAAAAACAAAAAACAAAAAACAAAAAACAAAAAACAAAAAACAAAAAACAAAAAACAAAAAACAAAAAACAAAAAACAAAAAACAAAAAACAAAAAACAAAAAACAAAAAACAAAAAACAAAAAACAAAAAACAAAAAACAAAAAACAAAAAACAAAAAACAAAAAACAAAAAACAAAAAACAAAAAACAAAAAACAAAAAACAAAAAACAAAAAACAAAAAACAAAAAACAAAAAACAAAAAACAAAAAACAAAAAACAAAAAACAAAAAACAAAAAACAAAAAACAAAAAACAAAAAACAAAAAACAAAAAACAAAAAACAAAAAACAAAAAACAAAAAACAAAAAACAAAAAACAAAAAACAAAAAACAAAAAACAAAAAACAAAAAACAAAAAACAAAAAACAAAAAACAAAAAACAAAAAACAAAAAACAAAAAACAAAAAACAAAAAACAAAAAACAAAAAACAAAAAACAAAAAACAAAAAACAAAAAACAAAAAACAAAAAACAAAAAACAAAAAACAAAAAACAAAAAACAAAAAACAAAAAACAAAAAACAAAAAACAAAAAACAAAAAACAAAAAACAAAAAACAAAAAACAAAAAACAAAAAACAAAAAACAAAAAACAAAAAACAAAAAACAAAAAACAAAAAACAAAAAACAAAAAACAAAAAACAAAAAAACAAAAAACAA
The DNA here is from genome assembly GCF_016801865.2 of Culex pipiens pallens. Classification (NCBI taxonomy): domain Eukaryota; kingdom Metazoa; phylum Arthropoda; class Insecta; order Diptera; family Culicidae; genus Culex; species Culex pipiens. The sequence goes on from NC_068937.1 coordinate 111,813,050, forward strand.
AAAACAAAAAACAAAAAACAAAAAAACAAAAAACAAAAAACAAAAAACAAAAAACAAAAAACAAAAAACAAAAAACAAAAAACAAAAAACAAAAAACAAAAAACAAAAAACAAACTAAACTTCTGTTAAAAATTTCAGAATTCGAAAAAAAAAAACATTTGAAAACATAAAAAAAACAAAAGTAGAAAACTTGAAAAACACAAAACAAAACAAGTCATCTTGAAAAAATAACAATACTTGAAAACTTGAAAGCTTGAAAACTTGAAAACTTGAAAACATGAAAACTTGAAAAAATGAAAACTTGAAAACTTGAAAACTTGAAAACATGAAAACTTGAAAACTTAAAAACTTGAAAACTTGAAAACTTGAAAACTTGAAAATTCACCGTCACGAGATATAAAAAAATGATCCTGAAATTTGTAATCGAGGACAAAAAATTAATCAATCGTACAAAGTTCAATGCAAATTGAAGAGGAGAACATGTTCTTTAAATTGTCTAATGCAGTGTTTCTCAACCGGTGAAGAATTCCCCCCTTGGGAAAGAATTTGGTCTTTCTTAGGATGCAATAGAAATCCAATACCTTTAAACGCGATTGTAAAAAAAAAAACATATCTGACACTTCCTTTAAATGTATCGTGTTGGGAAGGATTTATCAACAATAAAAATGTTTTTTTTATGATAAAGCTTCTGATGATAAAGCTTCTATACAAAAGTGGTTTTGATGTAAAATAGAAAAGGTTTGTAAATTATTTTTTTCGACTTTTGATTGTATTTTAAATAATAGCAAATCTTGATTTTTAAGTTTTCCATAAATTCACAGTTAAGTGTATAGTTTAAAGAGATTACTTGTACACAATTCTATTAATTAACTGTTCTTTGAAAAAATAATAATATTTTTTTTTGGTAATATTTATATCTCATTTCGATAACTAGATTTTTCAATGTTCGTGTAATTTTTTTTTTCACCATATTGCATTGATTCAATAACGAGACCCTTGGATTCTTTCTAGGAGTATTGGTTGTAATCAAATTGTTTAATTTAAAAGATTTCAAATATCAAACTTAAACAGTTAGATTTTTATACTTATCTTAAAATGAGATCTTAACTAACAATCCGGATTAATTTCAGTAAATTGGTTTTCATTGAATAAAACGATGAGCATTCTTTCAAACGGAAACAGTTATTTCATAAAAATATTTAAGATATGTTTTTGAACTTATCGCTAAAAAATTTATGAGATTTTGTACCCTTACAAATATAAGCAGTTAATTTAAGTTTTTTTTTTCCCACAATTAATCGAATTATTCTCAAATTATACTTTTATAATTCTTCACATTATTTCAGCATTTTAAAATATATTTGTAAAAAAATTGTTAAGTTTATTTCACAAACTGAAAATTAATGTTTTTTTTTTATGTTTTTTGTTGATTTTAAATGATAATTTCAATCTTGTGCTAAATATTGAATCTAAGATTATGATATTTGATTTTTTTTTTCAAAATTCAAGGGGGGGGGGGGGAATGAAGATCCTGAACATTAGTCAAGGGGGGAATGAAACAAAAAAGGTTGAGAACCACTGGTCTAATGGAATGGTTGAATTCCAACATGAACTAAATATTATTAATCCTCCCAGCTTAAGGCTATAATCCTATCCAAACTCATTTGTTTTCCAGCGCAGTGCCAAATATTTACCCAAAATTCCAGAAATGGCTTCCAGAGCATTCCCAGCTACGTCCTGTCTCGAGAGTTCGCTTTGCCTAAGTGGTTCCCCCGTTGGCCAATCTTGCAGTGGGCTGCAGGTTCTGCCCCTCCTGAAAAGAGAGAGGAGCCTCTTACCTTTCTTTTATCCATTTCTGGAATTCTGCAAGAAGAAAAAACCTTTTCGTGCTGCCTCCACACCGTAAGGATGCGTTACTCTAAGAGGCTCTTTCAGAGAGTAGTTTTGAGGAAGCTTTTTCTGCTTTTTTTTACTTCGGATGATGCTGTCTTGTTGCCGTTACAGTGCTAGCTTTTCAAGTTATGTGCTCGAGGATCATCCCTTTGGCCATTCATCGTCAGCACACGTGGGAAGCACCTTTTTGGAAGCTTTTTTTTTTTTTAATCTTTTCTATACATTCGGATCTTTTTTAAATAGTTGAGCTGGACACTTTTTAGAAGCGATTTTTTTTGTTGAAAGTACAACACTTCATGAACTTCCTCCAAACACAACCTTTACTGTACATCTCTAAGTCTAATCCTAAGAGCGATGTCCTCTCTTGTACCAAATACACACTTATCCTCCCAAGTAGACGGAAGGGTTTCAGTCGTAAATGCGTTTGCTTTTCTACACTTTTTTTACATTCCTTTCGGGGGTTGTTATTTGCAGCACAGTTACCTGTGCTGAGCCTATGGTGCTGCTGCTATTTTGCTCCCCACGGAAGAAGAAGCACTTGTCGGTCTTTGTTCGGAGGAAAAATGTTTTTCTTCAGGTTCTGGGAAGTAAGGACGCTGACGTTCTCTACTCCAGCAACAACAAGTGTGACAATAATAGTCGACAGAGATGGGCTGGAGAGAGCCGAGCGGGAAAAAGGACCTCCTTCAGGTTCACGGGCTAATATTTTTACTAATTGTCTTGAAGGTTGCTTTACGAAGGTGGTGGACATTGTTTAAAAGGTTGTAGAGATTTTTTTTTTGAACATTAAGTAAAGCCGTTGCCAATATTTTGCAAAGCTATGTGCCCCCCACTTCAAAATCGGCTTGGAAATAAAGGGCAAAGATTTTTTTGAGACTTTAAAACTTTAATGAAAATAGAGGTCTAATGCATTTCCCTGTAATTCAGCACGTTTGTCGTGTAAAAAAACTTTTGTACTTAAAATCATCAATACTTAGATACTTTGGAAACTGATGATTGCAAAACAACTGAACTGGTATAAAATGCATTCTAATCACTTGTTTAATTAAAATGTTAAAACGTTGGCCTGTAATTTATATATTTCTCCTCTCAACTTTGGTCATAGTCGAGGAACATAATCTTCGAAAAATGTTTGCAACTTTCTAATTTGATAAAAAAAAACTACTTTTTTGTACCAAAAACAACTGAGTCAAATAGTAACACTTTTCAAAATAAATGCAGAAATGTTATACTTTTTAGCACTAAAAAGATGCTGAAAAGTTGCCCTTTTCAGCACTTGTTTCGTAAAGTAATACTTTTCAACTTCTTTTTGGATTGAAACGGTTTGTTGACAAAATACATGAAATTTAAAATTATAATTCCACTCAAAGGATGTTTAACGGAATTGAAATAAATATTGTAAGGAACTCGTTGCAACACTGGATTTTTTCAGCACTCGTCGTATTTATCCAACTCGGCGAACCACGTTGGATAAATGTACGACTCGTGCTGAAATAGTAGTTTATGCAACAAGTTGCAAAAAGAGGATTTTTTCTGCACGAGTCGTACATTTATCCAACGAGGTTCAATGAGTTGGATAAATACGAAAAGTGCTGAAAAAATCAAGTTTTGCAACGAGTTCCATACAACATTTTTTGCAATTCCAAAAAACACACTTTGAGTGAAATTTTATGTCAAATTTTCATGTATTTTGTCAATAAATCGTTTAAATCAAAAAAATGTTGAAAAGTGTTACTGTTCGGAACAAGTGCTGAAAAGTTCAACTTTTTAGCACCCATTTGAGTGCTGAAAAGTAGAACTTTTCAGTATTTATTTTGAAAAGTATTGCTATTCGATTCTGTTTTTTTTGGTACAGAAAAGTAGGCTATTTCGTCGTTCAAGAATGACAGGAAAAGTAAGTAGTTTCACGACGGAATTGCAAAAAAATGTTTTTTTTTTTGCAACTTGTTGCATAAACTACTATTTTACACTATTTGTTTCATCGTTTGTTAGGGATCATCCATAAACAAAGTTGACAAATATGGAGGGGATTTTTTTTACGGTCCTTGTATCTGTGCCCATGATAATGATAACAGCTTAATTATATTTTTTTTAAATTGGAAGTTGTTTCACTGTGCACAGCTGGATCCCGAACATTTTGTTTTAAATGTTTAATCTAATCAAACTCTTACGTTGCGTTAAGAATATTTCAAACATTACTTTTGATTTTTTACGCAAAACAATATATTTCTTTGCATTAACCCTCCCAACCCAACGAATTCAGATGGACTTCGATTTAAAAAATCGTCAAAAATATATTTTTTTACCAATTTTTGATCTTTAAAAGGCACTGGAAAGAAGAACTCTTAACATTTTAGAAAATTTATAGGTGAGCAGTTCTCTAAGGAATTGGCTTTTTTTTAATTTTAATTTTTGTATTTTTTAATCCGGCTGAAACTTTTTTGGTGCCTTCGGTATGCCCAAAGAAGCCATTTTGTATGATTGGTTTGTCCATATAATTTTCCATACAAATTTGGCAGCTGTCCATACAAAAATGATATATGAAAATTCAAAAATCTGTATCTTTTGAAGGAATTTTTTGATTGATTTGGTGTGGATATGGACTACACTGAAAAAAATGAAACACAGTAAAAATGGGCCAAACATTCAATATGACGCCCTTTTGAAATGTTAATCTTGATTTACATTTTTTGAAAATATTGTTTTCGAAAAGATCACGACTGTTTCATATTTTAACATTGAAAATCGGACCATTAGTTGCTGAGATATCGACATTAGAAAATGGTGGGTTGTTTGGGTGGGACTTAGAAAACATCAATTTTCCTGTTTTTAAACCTTTGCATGGCAGTATCTCAGCAACCAAGGATCGTATCAACAAAGTTCAATTAAGCAAAATATAGAAAATTTTCTCAGCTTTTCAAAAATATTTTTTCAAAGGTGGGCAAACATTGGTACGAGTTTAAAAAAAATTGAAAACTGCGACTATTTTCAAAAAAGTTACCTAAAACTGGTTATAACTTGAAAACGGTGCACTTTATCAAAAATTCACTGGAGTACTTTTTGATTGCAATTTCGATTTTGCATCGAAAAATGAAGTTAAAAATTTTTTGTGACCAATATTTTGATTTTTTGAAAAAATCTGTATTGATTCAAAAAATCATAAATTGGTCAAAGATTTTTTGCCCATTCTGGAAATTTCTGAAAAGTTGTCATTTGATGTCCTCTAAAACATATAAAAAAAAATTAAAAATTGTGTTTTTTTGCAAATCAATTTTTAGTGACCAAAAATCACCACATTTTTTTACCGTGTATCATTTTTTTCAGTGTAGTCCATATCCATACCTACAACTTTGCCGAAGACATCAAATCGATCAAAAAATTCTTTCAAAAGATACAGATTTTTGAATTTTCACAAATCAATTTTGTATGGACAGCTGCCAAATTTGTATGGAAAATTATATGAACGAACTAATTATGCATAATGGCTTCTTTAGCATACCGAAGGCACCAAAAAAGTTTCAGCCGGATTAAAAAAAAAAAAATTTTGTGAATGACCGAAATCTCAGAGAATTTGTCAGGTTAGAAGTTTTACTTGTTTAATGTGACTTTGTCAATGCTTTTAAATTTCTTAGTGGTCAACTTTGGCTGTGCTTTTAATAAAATTTCCTATATTTTAAGTAAAAAGAAGTACGCAGTAATTTTTCTAGTGTCCCAGACTATACCTCTACGAATTTTTAAACAATTGTAATAATAATAGTGCCATTTTATAGCAGAAAATGTGAAAAACAAGCAAAAAATTGAAAAACATGAAAAAACTAGATAGGCTAATCGTAATGATAGGAGGTGGTAGAATAGGCCAAAAACTACCGAAAACAAACATAAACTAAACAAGATAATTGCAATTTAAAATACTAAAAATGAAACTAGAAAAACATAAAACAAGAGAAGTAAAGTTTTTCGTAGAACAAAAGTTGCTCAAAATGACCTCCTGAACACGGGAAAAATAAAAAAAAATTGAAAACAAAATTTGGACAGTAGAGGGTTAGTAAATTTTGAAAGCACAATTTTACTGCTGCAAAATTTTTTGACTTTGCCTAAGGCATCGAGACAGGGGTGTTCCGAAATTATTTTTCAATGTCCCCCTAGTGCACGAGATTTAATATAAAATAAAATAAATAATATTTTGAACTCATTCAACTACGATTACACTCGAATTCCATTTTCAAAAATAAGTTTGATTTGAAGATAATTTAACTAGGCATAAATATAAACACCGTATAAATTATAGAAAACAACATCAAGTCCAAGTCACATCAAAGTTCAATATTGAAACACTTACGAATTTTCGTTCATAATTCTTTCTCTTCATTACATACTTTACAACCGGTTTCTCCAACTAGCAAGAACCAAAAAAAAATCTCCACATCATACACCATCATAAACGATGAACTCAAGCCAGACCCTACGAGCACCAAGAAAAGGATATCACATATCATCAAATTTGAAAAAGGTCCTTCCTTTCTTCGTTCACAAAAAAAAAAAAAACTGGCAAGTGCCTCGATCTATGCAACCAGAAACGACACGAAGCACCCATATTTTATCGACCTATTAGCAATTTAAACACTTTTTTTCTCGTTCACGAACTTTGCTCGTCCTCCATGGATGTCCTTTTTTTGCTCTCGTTAAGCTAGAAATTATTAAGCATATTTGAATTATTGAAAACGGGCCTGACTTTTCTCGCAAACAAAATAAAAACGTTAAACCGATCCCAGCAAAAGAAGGTACCGGCAGAAAAATCCTTTTGGAGTTTGTTCCAAATGAATGGGCTGGATTCCAGCCCCCCGCTTCAGGTTGAAATCCGAAACGAGTCCTTTCCACTCGTTTACTGTTTTATCATCTGTAAATAGCCCTGATCCTGGGACGTCGACCCGGGCTCAAAAAAAATGATGGGGTTTCTTTAGGCTGCTGGTGATGCTTCCAGGTTTTGGTATTTCATGGACACAGACAAAAATATCAAGAAAAAATCAACTAAAAGTCTCGCTCTTCATACCTTCACAACTTTTTCCATGTGCCTCGTAACCAATAACCCCATTGATACAGGTCGAACCACCCTCGTTTGGTACCC